>NC_134568.1:46230854-46530854 GCF_050947875.1 Dermacentor variabilis
TGGACAACATTTGGACCTTCTTGTTTGGCGTGCCACCTGGTCATTCTGTCATGGCACAAGGAGACATCAACTTTGAGCTTGTTGTTGTCCTGTTGGCCATGGTGCGATGCATTCTCAGTCAGGTATGCCAAAGGTTCACTCCTAATGACATAAACCACGGCTTTAAAGGAGTACTGACTCAACATTTTCATGTTGTCATATTCTTACATTAAATGAAGGTCCAGACCCTATAAAGCTTAGAAATAATGGTAAGCACTAGATTACTCTAATTAATCTGCTGTAATGCTTGCTTCTATGAACAAGTTTTGGTTTCAGTACCCGGGAGGTGCATGTGTCATGACATCACAATACACTGGCTCGGTCTGTTCCTGTAATTGCTGCAGTTTCCCCACGTGAGCACAGCCCACGGTGTAAAAATAGGTGTTTCAATGGTGATGTCTGTTTGCAGAGCGAGCTGACTACAATTCTCTCTGCGCTTCTTTCCTCCCCTGGTGTGAGCGCTACAGCGTTGGGGTCATGATTTTCTGTCGTCTGCTAGCAGCGTGAGGCCCTGTGATGTATTTCATTGCAAACGGCCTTATAACACGCGATGTTACTTTTCTTGTGGCACTACTAGCTCTTGCCAATTGTGTATTACTGTTTCCCATGCAATTTCTGAAGAAAGATTGAATATGCGACTAGAAGCCACCTACCGAACTCCCTTTTGAATCTTGATTTGCAGTATGGTCATCCATCATCGACAAAGTTTTAATTGGTGCTCTTCAGCAAGTTTTCGACCTGTGCTTGTCTAGATGTGCTTATATTGTGTGTCAGGGGAAAACTACTGCGCCGTCGCCTAGACTATGAGTCAGCATGAAGTCAGTGATAGAGATGTACTGTGCAGTCGAAGCAGTACAAACATTCTTGTTTGGATGTACGAGAACCTTTGAGTTTTCAAATTAGTGAATACAGCTCCTCAGAGCACTATTTTGTTCACCTTTTTGCATATTGTTTTGGCCACAAACGATTGCTCTAGCATTGTTCTAGCTATCGCACACATGCATCATGCGGGCATTGGTATCTTTCACATAGGGAAATGTCTGCACGGTCGCGTACTTGTGTTTTCTTCATCGTTGCCCCAGTGTGCAGTGTTAGCATTCAATGGACAGTGTTCAATACTTGGCGTAACTAAAACATTAAAACAAAGTAACTTGCAAAATACTTTAGAATAACTAGGGAGGGGGTCTGAATACCGAATAGTATATTTCGAATCAAATCAAGAAACAAAAGTGGAATATCGAATCAAATATCAAATATCAGAAAATTTTTCAACAACTTTAATGCTTACAAATCTTAGGCAAGAAAATATGGTGCTGCAAATGCATTCCTAGCATGATCTTCTAACATGTCTTCTAGCATTGCATAACAAAAATGCAGCAAGCTATCAGTAACCTAAGTACATGGAAATCAAGATATACAGTAAAGTCGACTCTTATTAAAGGGAACACCAAATTAGTATGCTAGCACTGATTATAGCTCAGTTCTAATATATGAAGGTCTTGAAAATATTTTTTATTCAATATAATTGCTGTTGAATAAAATCAAGTTCTTTTATTTTTCCCATGAAACTAACTAGTTATTGACATTCTAGTGTACTTAGTTCCAATGTGGTTCTTAATTCAGTAGTGTACCTGTATTTAACAGCAGCTTCTTATTTATTGCATAGAAAGCTTTGCTTTCCAGTTTTTCTCTAAAATACAGATGGGCTATCGCACCTTTACGGCAGGTGGGTTATCGTAAAGCCAGTCTGCGCAACATACGAAACGCCCATGCATCACGTGACTCAATCACCGCTGATTCTGATTCTGGCTTCTCTGTAGCGGGCTGAAACAGATAAAATTAAGGCGCACCCCTACACAGCATAGGCACTTCGCACAGGCTTATCAGCACCTACATCACAGAATCTGGTGCTTGTGCAGTTGACAATGTCTCAATAGCAGCCCCAGTGGGCTTCTTCGATTATGCAGTCCCAGACTGTCAGCAAACCGTTCACGGCTTCCGGTCCAACTAGCCCTGACAGAAGAGCACATCGTAGTCACACAATCCAGCTCATGGGGACTGTCCGAGGTTTCGCTCGAAAGCACCGTGACCAGAAATCACTCTTCTGGCTGCCGTTGTCTGCTTGTAGCTACTCGTAGATAGCTCCACTAGTCAGTGAATTCATTATCATGGCCTCCAAGATGGTGCAGCCTCAGCGGCCACATCGCCGACACATTCATAACGCTTGCATAGTAGAATCACAGCCTGAGCACATAGAATCAGCTCGCAAAGCACAGTTTACATTGCGCTCTAGCTCTTCATACCACTTAACCACTGTAATTAAGCTCTCTCATTGCCCGCAGAATTTAAGCACAATTCCCATGCGAACGTAAGCAAAATCGCGATAGTACCACGTTGCTGTTCATGCAGAAAGCGCCCGCTGATATCCTCAAAGCTCTTGAGACTATTTACAAAAGGCCCAATGGGCATCTCACAGAGAACGCCCAACACCGTTTACTAATCCTGCACATCAAAGAGCAAGTGCCCAAACTTAGCAATGAAAGGTATCAACATATGTGAGCAGCAATTGGCGAAGCTCCGATTTTATACTGTCGCAGCTACCGGCAATAAAAAACCATATATGGAAAAGTATATACTTTCTCGCACATCAATTTCACTCACCTGAAAGACGAAATCCACCTTTTTACTACACATATAGTAATATGCATGACATATTTTGCTAAATGCACCAAAAAAGGAAGCATGTGCGCCTGATTGCTGTACTTGTCTCAAAAAACACGGACTAAAGCTGCAAAATTACGCAGCTTATGAAGCTTGCATGATGGCATACAAAGTATTGTGATAGCTGAGTGTACAATATTTGCTGTCTGGAATGTGCAAAGTATGCGGAAGCACTCTTTTATCTTTCAAAACATGGCAGCAGGTGCCGCACGCATCTTTTTCTGACAGCCGTCATCTGCTAGCTGCTTGCGCTTGTTCGAGCAAAAATCTGCTGACAGCTCTCAGTCCACAGGCAGTCCAGAACTTCAGGTCCATGAAAAAAAAAACACACTTCTGACAACTTTCGGACTAGTTGGTGGAGCTTCCAAAGCTGTCGGAGTAAAATCAAATGTGGGACAGCAGTCCCAAGCAGTCCGAGATTGTCACAGACTGGTGATGGAAGAGACCCAGTGAGTTCTCTCCAAGTCCAGTCTCGAAGGCCATGCATTTTGTACTGCAGGCACCAGAAGCAATCAACGTTACTAGATGGAAGCAATTGCAGTAGCAAGAGAAACCTTATAGCCACCATATTTCTGGCCACCACTGATGGCCATGGCCACCTTGTCCGAGATATGCAAAGCCGGAAGCACAACATAGCATGCCAGTCTCGGAGTCCACAACAGGAAACTGCAAATTATCCGGGTAGATGAGCGTGTGCTTTCTGAATTATCCAGTATATAATTTGCACTGCAAATTACTGGATTGCACAAATTATACAAATTTAATTAATTTTCAAGTAAACCAAGATCAAATTATCAAGGTTGTACTGTATATACATAGACTTCGGTTAATTCGACTCCTTTGAATTTTCAGTTAACTTGATCCTGGTCGGTGCCCATGCATTTCTATGGGCCCAAACTTTCGTTATTTCGATCCTAAAATTGATCTCACCAGATAATTCCAACTTGACCATTCAGCACGCATGCTCCTGACCCCTATAGTGACACCGATAGTGACCACTTTATTGGCAGCATCTGTCTCAGCGGAGCTTAGGTGTCAGTGAGTTGAGCACACGTCATCTCTCGTCAAAAACACCTATTTTCGGCCCGCACTAGGAAAATTTTCAAGCAGTACTCGTAGCCCACAATGTTTGCAGGGTGTCTACCAATCGGGAAAACCGGGAATTCTCAGGGATTTTGAGTAGTCTGGAAAAACTCAGGGAACTCAGGGAAAACTCAGGGAATTTGTCCCTCTGTCAGCGAAAATTAGCTGTAATTTTATTGAAAGGGTCGAAAGTCGCGGTAAAGCTGGATCGAGCAAGACAGGAATCGTAATGAATCGTCTTTGACGGCCTGTCGTCGGCTGGAGGAGTTGCCAGTGTACAGTAAACGACCGACTTTCCGGATTCCCGATAATTTGGACGGCTTCGCGGCACCACCACCACGTACACCATAGAGTCAATGTATCAGAACGTCTGAAATTTCGTACGCAAGAACTCTTCGCTGTCCGATTTTCCGGACGTTTTGCCATGACCGCAGGTCCGAAACGGCATTACTAAAATCCACCACTGCTGCCGTTTTGATTACCTCGCCGCCTGAAACCGGCCCTCTCGCACACAGATCCGCTGGCAGCCGTAGCTACCGCTGCGGCAACGCTAGGCCTAGCTGCTTCGACGTTCGCTATGAAGCTTCTTGTTGTTGGGTGCAGTGTTCTTTATTGAAAGAATTCGCTGTTTTCAGCAATGGCACTGAATCCGCCTTAGCGGTCCTCGCGATTGGCTTAGAAGCTTGGAAAGCACGGTGCGATGCATAATGCCGGTTTCCGAAAGTCAGCTTCGCCTCCGTACAGGAATGTTACTTGGTGAAGCATACGCAAAAGTATTGCAGTGAAGCGTAGCAAGCGTGGGAAGGGGCTATTGCCACGGGACACGGTATGTGTTCCTTAATTATACACGCATACACCCCGTATTTCCTGTCACAGCACGAGCACCGATATACCTTATACGTGTACCAACAGGCCTTCAAAGCGTTTTCGAACGTGCCTGTGTCGGCTTGAGCCCTTAAGGGCAGTAAATGACATGCATTTATTTTTTCCAACTGGCCGATTTTTCGGACGTTTTCGCGGCCCATAAGGAGTTCGAAAACTAGGACGTGGACTGTGCAACTGACCAAGAAGATGCTTCAAATGGTCCGTGGGGCGAACGAGTGACGGAAGGAGTACAAGAACAGAAAGGTCCTACGCATTGAGGAATGAACGGGAAAGGAAGCGTGCTGCCGCCGTTTTGAAGGAGTTTGAGCTCAAAAAGCAAAGTGTTGGCTGATGCCGAGATGCAAGTGTCCCTCATCCAAACCAAAATAAACTCTTTGAAGCAGTGAAACACAACAATGAGGCGTCGTGCGCAGGCTGAGAGTATGTCAGGACAGTTGCGGTAGACTTGCGAGCTGTTGAGAATGAATCTCAATTGTGACAAAGTTCAGACCTCATACCACTGAGCTTACTATCAGTTGATAGAAATAGCTCATATTAGAAAATATTTGCTTTTGTATGGATCTCCTTTTTTATTCGTACTTGAGAATGTCCGACTCGATTTGCAATTTTTTTCGAAGACATTTTATTTGCTGTGCATTTTACTAACCCCTTCCTTCTATTCTCTTCTTGAATAACATGAACACTTCTCCTTAGTATTCAAATTGGATTAAATCGTTTTTTTATTTTTTTTATATGCTTACTAGAGAGTGAGCGCATCGGGCAATATGGTTTCAGCTCGTCTTGACATAAAATAGTTCTGCATCACGCAGGGAATTTCGCAAAGGCATTCAGGGAAAACCTGGAAAACTCAGGGAATTTGGAAATGTCAACTTGGTAGACACCCTGGTCTGATTACGGTATTTACCCAGTTCTAACTTGCGTTCTTTTTTCTTTCCTTTTTTTTAAATTGGGCTTAAAATTGCCTGCGCGGGGCTGTCAGACAAAACAAAAACCCCCTTCGCATCGTTTGTATGCTCTGCCGCATAACATGAATGCACTGCTGCGAAGCTGACTTAAAAAAACCGTGTGGCAAAGCTTATTTTTAGAAAACTGGCTGCCGTTGCGCAACAAGCTTTATTGCTAAAAAATCAGGTGCGCGTCAGATTTCTACTTTGTTTAAGACCTTTAATGTCATTTCTGCGTTAGTTTACTACTTTGGACACATAAAAAGTGGGCGCGAGTTTGATTCAGGGGTGTATTAGAATCGAGCAAACACTGCCAAATGAATTGGTGTGTTTTTAGCATATTTTCTGCATCTCGTTCAATTCGACCTGCCGGATAATTTGATCCATTTCGTCGATCTCTTCAGGTTCGAAATAACTGAAGTCAACTGTATATCCCTCCAGCTAGCACCAATTTTGCCATGCAGTTGAAACATTTTTTTATAAATGTATTTTTTATTATTCTATTCAGCATTGATTTAGACACAGTGAAGGTCTTGGATGGCAAGGCTAAAGGCAGTAAATTGTCTGCCTGACTAAAGCCCTGTCACCCATACATTGCTCTACAGTGAGGTAGCATATCATAACATATAGATAGTATACACACATTTCAATAGCGTGGATTAGACATACATAGCATACATTACAAACGTATGTGCATTAAATACAACAATCACTGTACAACTTTCTAAGTAGAAACAGTTTAGGATCAACAGAGTAATATGAACACGAAAAAAGCTTTGTATATATACAAGCACAATATGAAACACACTTAAAATAATTGTACATAAAACACACAACAAACCAATTAGTACAATGTCAATCAGAAAGGGAAAGCAAATATTTTTTCATGGCACTTTTAAAGCAGTTTCATGATCTGAAGCTTTGCGCGATAGTGATCGTGTTAGGATGTGCATTTATGAAGGATGGGACTAAGTATGCTAGTTGTTTTCTACCGTAGTTGGTCCTGCAAAATGGAACTCTAATATGGTCATCCCTGAAATTGTATTGGTGTAACTTGAGAGGTGGTTTTGATAAAAAATGAGTGAATTTTTCTCGAGTTCACCTCGTATGTATATAGTGAGCTTAAGTTCGTACAGTTGATTAATTTTTAAAAGTGCATGTTTTATGAAAAAAGGTGCCGTGTGATTGCGGGGTCCAAGGTTCTCAGCGCAGCGAACTGCTTGTTTTTGGAGATATATCAATCGATCCAAGTTTGATTGGAATGTAGTTCCCTATACCAACAGGCAATAACTAAGATGGGACTGAATTAAAGCATAATACAGACGGCGTTTCAACCAAGTAGAAAGAAGGTATCTAATCTTAAACAATATGCCTATTGACCTACAGATGCTAGAATGAATCTTCGTTACATGAGGTGTAAAACTCAGGTTCTCATCAAAAAGCACACCTAAATATTTAAAAGCTGAAGTCCGCTTGATTACACAACTATTAAACTTTACACAAAAAGCACAGTCATCAGACCTATTTCTAGGCTTAAAAACCACATATTTTGTTTTATTGACGTTTAAATGCAGGTGGTTTGCTGATAACCAAACTAAAAGTTGATCTAACCAATTATTAGCTGTGATTTCTAACACTCGTAGACTGTCACCTGAGAAAAACAAACTTGTGTTGTCAGCATACAAGACTATATCTGGAGTAAGTGGTATGTTTACAATGTCGTTTACGTATAGAATAAAGAACAGTGGACCCAAAATTGGCCCTTGAGGGACACCGAGTGCAATTTCTTTCTTGTGTGAACAAAACCCATTATAACATGTGTATTGCTGTCTGGTAGTGAAGTAATCTTTAATCAGTTTTAGGGCCACTCCGCGAACTCCGTAGTATGACAGTTTATTAAATAGGATGGTGTGTTCAATGGAGTCGAAAGTTTTTCTAATATCCAGGAAAAGACCAATCGTATATAGTTTGTTCTCGATGTTACTGAGGAGTTTTTCTTTGATCTTAACAAGTGCCATTTCAGTAGATCTGTGTTCACGGAAGCCAAACTGTTGGTCCACAAGGGCGTGGTTTTTAGTTAGTCTGCACTTTACGAGTCGTTCCAACACTTTTGAGAAAAGAGATAGTATGGATATCGGTCTATAATTATTTAAATCAGCGACAGAGCCTCCCTTATGCAATACAAAATACAATCACTTTGGCAATTTTTATAGAATCTGGAAAAATGCCATTCACGAAAGCATTGTTACAGATTTGGCATAATGGAGCCGAGACAACATCAGCAACAGATATGATTATGATTGGTGCTGCTTTTATGTCATCAGTCCCTGCTGCAGTATCTTTTTTTAAAGCCTTAAGAATGAAATACACTTCCATTTCAGTGCAAGGTGATAGGAAGATTGAATTGGAAGTCTCGTAGTTTAGAAATTTTTCAGGTGCCAGTAATGAACCACTAGAGTGGGATGACCCACCACCAAGTAAAATATGATCATTGAATTTATTGGCCAAGGAAGTTTCACTGTATTCAGTGTCACCAAACGTTAGAGTATTGGGTTTGTGTTATACTGGGTTCCTTTTAACCTGCGAACTGCATTCCATAATTTCTTTAGATTGTTTGATACCATAGAAAACATATGTTCGTAATACCTGTTTCTAGCTTTTTTGAGGTCTGAAGTCAACTTGTTTCTTATTTTCTTCTATTCATTTAGCATAGCAAGACCCCTGTACTGAATAAATGTATCAAATAATTTGTCACGTTTCTGCATTCTTTTATATATCTCTCGAGTTACCCACGGCTTCCTAGCTTTCTTGTAGGTCCTTATTTGTTGTAATGGGAAAGCAGCATCATAACACGACTTTATTATCTGAATAAACGTATCATACGAAATATTCGGATCATTTTCGCTATACACTTTAGACCAGTCTGTATTCTCTATCATTGAGTGAAAAGAACTCATATTCTCATGCTAAAGTGGCGACAAATGTAGTTTTACTTCAAAACACATGGGAAAGCACGTGCATGAGCCCAATACACGAGGTGTTTTTCTTGTATTTGAACACAACAGTAACATGTATCTACATAGTCAGACTACAATACAAAATACTTTGTTTTTTGCCAATTTGCCTATCAAAAATAAATGCAACCATAGATTTTTGGGGTTGAAAACACACTGCTGCCTTAGCGCAGATGGTCTGTAGAACACCCATGTGTACTTCTTTCTTTAAATGGGTGTGACTATGTGGGGGCATGAAATTCATTTGAATAGTGCAATTTCAAATTACTGATTCTTGTTATTATTTGCGATGGTTGTAATATCGCATCTTTTTTTGTCTCTCTCTGTATGACCTCTCCTACCTTTTAGCCACGAGCAGAGAACGTAATGGGTGTGGATGAACACCCTGTGACACTCATCCAGTTTCTTATATACCTTTACAACAACCGACAAGATTTTATGAACATGTGCATGAGCTCGGACATTCTGTGTGCCTTGTCAGCCACGCTGTTTCCATTTGCAAATGGCTTGAGTGAAGTCGCGTCTCCAGCCGACGATTTTCAGGTGAACCAGCATTCGTGTTGTTTGTAAACTTTTGGCAGCAATATCTTTTCAAGCGTGCTCATCTTTTTCCTGACTAACCATTTCATTTCAGATAATCTCAAATCCCAAAAGCTCAGAGTCTAATGCAGGTTTGTCAAAGCACGCAGCACGGAAATACGTCATGGACTTTCTCAGGGTCATTGTGGTAGACAGCCTTTCACTTGCTTTCCCAACAAAACAAGCACCTGTCATTGACCTCGTTTTGGAAGTAAGTACCACGTGTGAATATTGGACATGCCTCTACATTACGGTCAACAACCAATTTTTTGGACATGCCTGATAATTCGGATGCCTTCGCGGCACCACCACATACCCATAGACTAATGTATAGGGATGTCTGAAAAATCTTGGACGCTGAAGCCTTTCGCAATCCGATTTTTCAGACATTTTGCCATGATAGCAGGTCTGAAACAGCATTAACTTAAGCTACCACCACGGCCAGTTTTATTATCTCGCTGCCTCAAACTAGCGCTCTTGCATGCCAATCTGCTGGCAGCCGTAGTAGTCACTTCATTCTGTAATTAGGCCAAGCTGCTTTCACGTTTGCTATCAAGCTTCCTGCCATTTGGTGCCGTGTTTTTCATTTAAAAGATTCGCCACTGTCGGCAATGGTGCCGATTCCGTCTTTGTCATCCTGTCCTCCTTGCCGAAGGCGTTGAAGTGCGGAAAGCACTGCCGGGGTCCATAACGTTGCCTGATGCTGGTTTCCGAAAGTCAGCTTCGCCGCAATACAACGGTGTTACGTGGTCAAATGTGCAATGTTTATGGTGAAGCATATTAAGAGTGCAAATGGCCACTGTCACAGGACATAAAATATATTTCGTATATACACGTGTGCACCTATTGTCTCCTGTCTCAGTACGAGTACCGAGATGCCTAATAATTGTACTGGCAGGCCTTTGAAGCTATTTTGAACATGGCTGTAGTAATTTGAGCCCTTGAGGGCAGTTAAAGGCATGCATTCGATTTTCGGAACGTCAGATTTTTCTGACGCTTTCGGGGTCTCTAGGGAGTCCAAAAATATCGGATGTTGACTGTATGTACGCACCTCTCAACACATTTGGTCTTTAATACACTTCTTGTTTTGTTCACCTCTCAAAATTATTTTGGCTCTCCTTCTGTTTTTGTAAACATGTGTGTGTTCTCTTAACTCTTTCCCTACCATGAGGAAAATAGGTGCTCTTTATATGTTGCGCCAGATTTTTTCCTTCTGAAGAAACTACTGCACTCAATGTTTTATGTAATATATAAACAAAAAGCAGAATGAATCTACTTTTCACTCATAAACATTTTATTAATGAGATGTCATAAAAAAGATATAAATTACCAGAATTAAAATTTGGGGGGAAAATTGAATGAGCTTTGTAAAGACACACTTGTATCTACTAAGAAAAATATGTAAAAAAAATTATGAGATGTACAAAATGTAGGGCTGTCTAATAAGCAATATCTAAAAAAAATCAAAATGTTTAATTGAGCAGGTATTCCACTACACAAATTGAATGCAACCACTAAAGTTTGGCGTGCCGGGCTGCAACCGCCGATGTTCTGGGGGTGGCCGGCATTGTCGTCATTCTCAGAGTGAAAGTCCAACGAAAAGGCAGCATCCTCAGACTCGCTGCTGCTCGATGCATCGATAAAATCGGCCGCACATGCAGCGAAGTCGAGAGATCTGCGATCTTTCGAAGCACATGCACCGCTCTCGGAGGCAGCCATTTTTGCTTCCTACTTTGACAATCGTGAAACTATGAAGTGTGTTAAAAAATTAACGCCTGGCGGGGAAAAACCGCACTGCTTAGAAAACAAAAACATAGTTTTCCTACTTCACGTCTGATGGTGAAGTGCGTTCATGAATGGCTTGGAAGGTCTTGAAAGTGGCATTTGAAACCACCGATAGCCGGCGGCCATTATTGCTTACTACTTTGACGATTGTGAAACATCAAAGTGCTTCAAGTATCACCGCTTGGCGAGAAAAAAGCAAACTGCTTAGAAAACAAAATATAGTTCTCCTTCGGGTCCGATAGCACAGTGTGTCCATGAGCGTCGCGGAAGGTCGTGAAAGCAGCATTTGAAACCATTGTTAGCGGGCTAACGATGCCCAATGGCCGTGGTCTTGAGAGAGTTAATATCCTAACATTTACTGTATTTGCATCAGTATAACGTAGGTTTCTTGCTACATTCAGAAAACACAGGATTTTGTTTAAGAAACCATGCTCTAAATAGAATGTAGGCACCTGTGCAAAGCAGTGAAACAGTCCGATCTGCTACTAAGATGCACTAGGGCGCATGCGCACTAGACTATCTTCATAGACAATGCTACCTCAATGTTCACATGCATCTCAACCACCCACCCAGCCCTTGGAGTGATCCATTATTGCAAGTTCTACAATCCCTGTTGTATATGCAGGCTGTCACATTGTTGTAGTAGTTTTCACATTACACTCCTTAAACATTCTGTTATAAGCTCATGGCTTTGGCTGCATCACACATCATTAATTTGTGTTATAATTAGGGGTGTGCAAATACCGAATAGTAAGTCTCGAATTGAATATCGAATCGACTCAAGAAAAGAAAAAAGCCGAATATCGAATAACAAAATTATTTCACAGAAGCTCAAATATTTATAAATGCTCATGCAAAAAACAAAGCAGCTGTTGTACGTGATCTGGGGTCAACTTCTCCCTCCAGGCCGTCACAATGTTGCCAGCCATCAAAAACAACTTTTCACTTGGTATACTCATTGCTGCAATGCCCATCTACTTCACGGCTATCTTGCACATTCCTGGGAAGTGTTGCTTGCCTGTTTCTTTCCAGAATGCTAGAGGGTCTTGGCCCTTACTTTAAGTGGGCTCTCGAAGGTACCGCTGAAACTCCTTGATGTTGGCTGCTTTGGAGGAGTGTCTTTTTTCTGATGATGCTGCGAGCTTCTCAATGCTGTCCCAGTTACTGCTGATATGCTCCTTGTGAGCTGTAGATGTTGATGCTTTTGTACAGCCACTTGATGCTTTTCCTGGAGAGCTCTGCAACTCAGTTCTTGCAAGCTCCAAGAGCCTTGTTTCCTGGAACGTGTGAGCACAAAAAAGGTCCTTAAATCTTGTTTCACAGGTGGTTTCCAACGTATACTCCTTTTGCTCGTCCTGCTCTGAAAACCTTGTGCTCATGCTTTTCAGCAAGTTTCTTACAAAATCTGAGGTGTAATCATTGGCTGCAATGCAGTCGTTCAGGACCATTTGTGTTCTATAGAGAAAGGGTACTACTGACCACAAAGTTGCATACTTCTGGCCACTAAGATCTTTGGTCGCTGATGCGATTACTTCATCAGCCTTGACGAGCCCAGCCGCTGCTTTTGCACTCCTGTGGTGTCAGGTTAGGCACAGATGTCTCAGAGGTGGCAAGCTCTAAACAGACGACTTCTTTCAGCCGCACAAGACGTGAGAGCATGTCATGCTCACTGTTCCATCTTGTTTGCACGTCTTGAATATGTTCCAAAACTGAGTGCTCTATCTGTTGCTGGCAATCCTGCAGTCTTGCCGCAGGATTGTGCGACACTTCTTGAGAATGGCAGGAACTCCTGCTGTTTCTTCCTTGGCATCTTTTATAGCTAGTTGCAGTGTATGGTCCATACACTGCATTGGGACGCAAGAAATGCCCCTAAGTGCCGCACGGAAGTTTCATGCATTGTCCGTCACCACATAGACTGGCACTTTCTGAGGTGGCAGCTCCCAGTTATCCATCATTGCTTGCAGGTGCTCCAAGATGTTGCAAGCAGTGTGGCTCTTGGTCGCACTCTGGTTGTCCAATGCAAAGCTTCTAATCTCGAAGTTTGAGGTTAAGTAGTGGCAGGTGAGGCTGATGTAACTTTGGTTAGACCTCGACGTCCACATGTCACTCGTAAACGAGATCGACTCTATGCCTTCCTGGAAGTCCACATGCATTCTCTCCTTGACAGCCCTGACTGTATCTCTGTACAACTCCAGGATGGTTGTCCTCGAAAACGTTGTGTGGCTGGGTATCTTGTACAACGGCTCCATGTAGTTCATCAGCTCTTTGAAATCTCGATGTTCGACACAGATGTAAGGCTGAAGGTTGAGCGCCAGCATTCGGCCAATCCTGGTGGTTATCGCCGTTCTCTCACGCTGCGATAGGTCTTTGCCAGACTTCACTGCACTTTTGATGAGTGGCTGTTCACCGTATGGTCTTTCTTGCTGCCCACTGTCTCTCAAAAACACTGTGCAAAGAAAAATGCTTGTTCTTGAGATGGTTTGCAAGTGGCGGCGTCGTACTCGACGGCATTCGAAGTTTCGTTTCACAGCTTTTGCACAGTGCCTTTTAGGCCGAGTTCTTTACGAAATGTTTCCAAATGGTACTTTTCGTTCATTCAGTCATGTCGCCCCTAACCGAGAGCAGGATCGTCGGACTACGTTTTCCAACAGATAACACAGATGAAATTCGGGAGCAGAACACGTCTGCTTGGTTTCCGATAGCGAGGCACTTGGTGGTTTCGGATCACCCGGCGAAACGACGCCAACAGCCTACGACGCGGAGCGCGGGGTGGAAACAGGGGAAGAGAAACTGGCGCCACCTCTATCCCACTTGCAAAAGTAGGAGAAAAATTGGTTGGCTCTGCGGCCAAGAGGTTGCGCGAGTGCCGCCTGCGCCCGCCACGCAGCGATGCGACGCAGCATGCTGTGGTGGCCGTCGGGCAGGGGTGCGTGGTTTCGCAGTTAGCAATGGTGAGCTTTCGTTTCGTACTCGTGAATTGCAGTCTCTGATTCCTCTCAAGTGTATCTATAACTTTTGCTTGTGAAGGAAATTAGACATGATGCAACTTGGGCGAGTGGCGTAAACAAATGGCAGTTTTAGCTGGGTTTTACGGTTGGGCTGTGTCACGACCACAATTAAATCTGTGTGTTATCAGGTTCATGGCATTCAAACTTCGTGTATTTATAGTCTGTGTGCTAGACCATGATGGAACAGTAGAACTGAAATGTGTTTCACATATCATCCGCCGAGCAGGCTCATTGAATATATCGAATATTCGAGTAACCAAATACTTAAGATTCGATTCGCGAATTGAACTATTGGGACAGTTACAATTCGATTCGTATTCATATATTCGAGTAGTCACACACCACTAGTTATAATCACAATGTGTATGTACATTTTTTATTTTCCAAGTCATGCAAAGTTGCACCTCACCCGAACACTTTCCTGTCCACGTGAAAATAGACAGTTTTTTAGGTAGTCTAGTAAACTATTTTTTACTGCTGCAGCAAATGCTTGATATAGAATGTATGGTATCAATTTGTAGAAGAAATGTGCTTTCTAAGGGTATTATCTTCAAGCGAACATTTTTAACAATTGTTTGAAAAAAATTATTTAATAAAAAAATTGTTACGAAAATGAGAAAACTCCGTAAAAACATTGATGCTGCTTTGCACCAAAAGAACATTGAAAAATTTAGAAATATACATTTTGAACAAAAAGGCTGTATACAACATTCCTGCATATATATAAGCTTTCTATCTGTAGAAGTTCGTTATATACACAAAAAAAATGTTAGCCCTTTGTGCTCGTGCGGCGGCTCTTACGAACCACTACACGGCACTGCAGAGCGCAATAATTGTGCAATGCCAAGATCTAGTTCCGGCCGCCTTCTTGCACAAAACTAAACTCTTTGCGCCGCCACCGGCAAGTGGTCCTGCTAAAGCAACCTTGAGACCCTGCGGATAAGAACTGTAACCTTTAGAACACACCCGATATCTTTAGATCTGAGTGCGGCAGCGACAAAACGGTTCGATGTAGAAAACGAAACCTGCTGGCAGATACCTGTTGACGTTCCGGGGCTATTTATGCACTTTCGTCTTCCGTGCTGAAGTCCCAACAAATCGAAATCATCATCCGAGTCTGTGCTGCTACTACCATCAAAAAAGTCTGACGCAGGCTCACTAGCATTCACCAAAATTCGCCGTTTCTGAAGGGCATCTGCGCGCCATGTCGGAAGCTATGAGCGCTCGTCAAGCCCGATTAAGAAGCACATAAAAATCCCCCTGCAGTGAAAAAAAGAAATACGAAAGCAAAACTAGAAAAATAGTTTCTCTTTTATGCGCTAGATGACGCTAGCTGTCCGAAAGCATCTCGAGCGCGACAAAATTTGAAGTTGAAGCCATCGATAACGGGCTATCGATGGGTATAGGTGCGGACAAGAAAGTGTTAAATTCGTGTAAGAGTGGTATTTCTAGAGTGTGACTTGTCACCTATGCCATGTCGCCACATCCTTGTGACATGGTTTGTATGCATTGCAAGCTGTGTTTATATTCCAGGCCTTTCCAAGCCATGCAACTCTGAACCAGCAAAGAGAATATGTGACAGAAATCCTTTCATCGCTCAGAGAGCACTTATTGGCTGCCGATGTGTTACTGGATGACCAGACTGCCTTACCGATAACAGCCGGTGGCAAATACACAAACATTCCTCCAAATATTTTCTACCTGACGTCCTGCTTTGTTGACAAGCTCTGGCAAGGTGAGCGTGGGTTGTTTGTTCAAATAAATGGTTACTCTGTTAAATCTGCTTAGGGAAACAGTAGGTACTGATAGGAGAGTTGAATGTCATTTAATGCCCAATAAATATGTGACCTCAGCATATTCTTGGATTATACTTATGTAGGCACAATCAAAAGTACACCACAATCGTAAAGGACAGTCACTTGAAAACTTAACACCCAACAATAACTCACTCCAATTTTGAGTGAGCTACATGCCGCAGCCACTACTGCTGAAATATGTATTCCAATGCCATGCAAGACGGTGAATGTCTGTGTAAGAAAAGTGTCCAGACTGTTTCTGCAATCATTTGTGAACAGTGTTAAGCACATTGTCACCTAATGATGCGAGTCATATAAATTTGAAATGTTGCGCGCTGTCTTGGTCTTCAGTATATTAGTAGCTGCTAGGCTGTATGTGCAGTGAGCCAGTTGAGTCTGCATTGTGCAGAAGTCGAAGACGGTGAGCAATGTCTTCACTCAGATGCTTTTCTGTTCCTGAGCTGGTTACCACAATAACAAGCCTCTTGTCGTAATTGTGCCTAGCAACCAGCAAGGACAACTTCACCTCAATACTGTATTTACTCGCATGATGAATGCACTTTTTTCCCGAAAAATATGCGTCACGGGCATTCATTATGGTACATTCATTATGCAGGGTAAAATTTGAGCAAATTATTTTTCTGTGGCCACCTCCAGAAAAGTCACTTTTGCCCTAAATGCGAACCATCGATTGTGATAGCAAATGTGTAGACAGCTACACAAAGTAAGGATAATAGTTTTATCGGCCATATAAACTTGCAAACATTCGCTTCAATGCAAACTGAGCAGCGAGAATGCAGCATGCACAAAGGTATGAGTCGCCATCGACTCAGCCCCCGACGCAGATCGCTTTGAAGATAGGGTGCTGCGGCCGTACAATGCGCAGTTGCTGCCGAAGTAAAACGCTGCACCACTCCCTCCCTCCCTCTTGTCCCCCCAGCACCATGCGCACGACGGAAGACGGCGTGTTCCTTCCCGCTTTCCACCCTTGTATATGGGAGCTTGAGCTGCGATCGTCGGCGCCCCTCCGTGCGCGGTCGTGCAACACACAGTTGCTACCAGAGTGCAACACCACTGTCCTCCCCCCCCCCCCGCCTCCTCAGGGCCTTTTGTGTGATGAAAGACGGCACACGGCACACGAGATTGAGCTGCGATCATCGGCTTTTCTCGCACGCTTTCACTCACACCTACAACACATGCGGCGCACGGCGACGACGACGACGACGGCGGCAAAAATGCACCTAGAGCATCCATATAATTGCTATCGCAATAAAAGTAGGAGACGCGGTACGATTCGACATACGACACAGCGACGGGCTCAATCTCACCCGCCGGATGCCATATCAGATACCAAATCGTATCGTTGCTCTCCTACTTCACGGCAGCAAGTTCAGGGTGCGATCATTATGCGAGTAAATATGGTAAACATGCTGCTGATGCCAAAATAACACAGGGATGTGGCATGGCTGTTAGAGGTCATTTAAGTGTTCCCCAGATATAGTTCTAAAAAGGCCAAAGGGAACGGTTCATGCTTGGAAGTTGTTCGGAAAAATTTATGGCTATCCCATAGAAAGACCTGTGCGCTTCCCTTTATTTTGGTGTGCCGAGATTTGAATAAATATATCTTTATATACACTTGACATCCTCTGTCTTTTCACTTGAAGTAAGAACTCGGTGAACTTTGAAAATCCACAAAAATAAAATTATGCTTGCTTTAAACAGTAATCGTACTGCTGTAGTATATACAATGTTTGATTGCAGAAACGCTCGTGTATCAAGCTTTGTGTGGACATTAAAGAACCATGGGTGGTCAAAATCAATCACAGGTGGAGCCCTCCACAACAGTGTCCATCGTAGCCTCCCTGTCAACCCCATTAATCCATTCATCCTATATTCTTCCGAGACCCTGCATGCATTATATTGCATATTGCCTTTAATGCTTTTTAGAATTAACTCGGAAGCAATTGTGTAAAATATTTATCCCATATATGAAGTTGGATGCATGCATAACTGTACAAAAATGGTTTAGGCACTTTCTTGCCATCAGGCTTTGAGAAAATTGATCCTAATTTGATCATGAACTTTGTGTAATCGCAGACAATGAAAAGAAGCCTTGTGTTCTGAATGCCATGAGATGTCATGAAAATCTAGGACGTAGCGGGCTAATCCACTGCGCAGTATCACAAACACATCTGTGTGTTTAGGCAAAGAATATCGGTCCTTGTTATAATAAACATGGGGAGACAGTTACTTTCTCCATGCAGATGAAGCTGCTGCTTTCGGTATCATAACTGCTGTATTTAAATAACAAATGTGTTTCTCACATTCATAACATACCATTCAGTGGTAATAAAAACTGACTCGAAAAGTGATGATATCTCTGAGCTGTCTTCATGTTTCGGGAGAATGTGATGCTTGTTTACAGCCCTTACCAGGGCTGCTGCTGTGGCTTCTTCGTCGTCTTCTTCTTTTAACTTATTTTTCCTCTTGCTTTTGCTTTGAAGTGAGACTGCCAACGCATATTCATGATTCACAATGAACCAAAATTTATTGCAGTTAAACCTCAATATAACAAACTTCAATATAACGAAGTTCTTGACCTAACCAAGCATCTTAACTTTTTATGAATTCTTGTCCATAGAACCCCATGTGTTTAGAACCTCGATAGTTTAACAGAGTGTGTTTATACATGATTTCAATATAACGAAATTTAACTGCCGCCACGAAGGAATACCAAGATAATAATAAATGGAAACTTCTGCGGATGCACCTCATCAAATAGTTGAATTATAAGCGATTGTCTGCGAACGCACCTCTTCAATTGTGTGCCATGCAGCGACCGCTGAAGTGAAGCAGCATCATGTTCCGTGTAAATTTAAGCATCATTCAAGTGAAAGCCTGCAAGGGTGAGCCGAGAACGATGATGACTTGATGAGCACCGTCTTCTGCATCTTAGCATGAGCAAGGGGATGAGGGTGTAGGAGAGCGATCTTTCAGTAACATGCTCAAACACACGCGAAGAAGGGGTGGTTGGTGCGCATGTCCTTTTTTAGCGCAGCCAAGGCAGCACGCGGCTGTAACCAGAGCCTATGAGCCCTGTTTTAGATGTAATCTGCCATGTGAGCAAAGACTGGGCAAGCTGTAATGGTGTGGCGTCGTGCGCTGTCTTCCTGTGCATTTAGTGGTGGAGGGTGCGTAATCTTGTATTTCGAAGACATGTTGAAGCGAGAGCCAGACGAAGCGTTCACTCCTTGCTGCTGGTGCTTTTCATGATATGTTGTTTCACTGCCCACTGCTGGCAACACTATCAGCAGCGGGGGCAGAGAGGACGAGCGTGGTTGGTTTCACTTTCTGCCGCCGATGTGAAGATATTGTTGACACAGCATGAAACTGTATTTTTTTTATCACTGACTCTTAAATTCAACAAAATGATTAGTATTTTTCTTAGTCATATTTGCTTTCCCTGATTGCCCGGTGATTTAGAAAATATTGCGCCCCCTTCCATGTAAGAAAAATTCATCGGCAACTGTACTTATTTGCATGAAAGATCGAATTTCAATATAACGAAGCAATAGCCGATTTTACCTATTCGTTATATTAAGGTTTAACTATATATGCAGGTTTCAAAAGATTGAGATACTGTATTTACTATACAAACTTTAATTTATCCTTATGTTAAATATAACTAAGGCTTAACAGTACGCATGATTTTCTCGATCATTTTAGATGAATTTTGGCACAAGGTGTTCATTGTGTCAATAACCAAGCACTTTTGAGCATGCCAATGCATGCAGAATTTCTCAAGCCATTGCAAGTGCATTGAGCATATTTTCCTGTGCTTCAAAGCTCAGCTTCTGTCTTGACTTCTTGCATATAAAAGTAGAATGTCAGAGCTTAACACTCTGAAGTAAATTTAAATTCTTAGAAGAGTATGATAACTCCACTTGCCTCTCATTAATTAGAGTCTGTACTTTTGTAGACTCAACACAGTGTACTCTCACTTGACTGTATTTTAGGTGTATATACCAGAGACCCCCATGAAATCTTGGATTTTATCATTAAGCTTCTTGGCCAAGTCAAACGAAAAGGTATGCCATGTTTTATTTTTTTGCTGTATTTCAGTAACAATTATTTTTTAGATATATTTGCGTGCAGAAAAAAAAACATTAATTATTGAGTGGCTTTCGGTTGGTCATGAACATGTCTTGATAAGGTAAAAAAACCTAATAAAGGGTTCAGGAAGCAAGAAGGTATATTGTACCCAGCTGACTACTATATTTTCTGTAATCTAAACGTCCTTTAGCTTAAAAAACCCTGCAATCTCAAAATGAGAGAGCCTGAAAAAATATTTGTTGCAGAAATGTAAGTACTCTCCTTGTGTCCAAATGTCGACATTTGAAAAGAAGTTGTTGTCTTTGCAAAGTCTTTCAAAAAGCATTGCATCACAAACAACCTGAGTGGCACTGAACAAATTCCATTGTGAGGTACTGAAAGCAGAGGGAGCAGCTGCTCAAGTATTGAAACAGAATACTCCAAATTAAGTCAAGTGAGTGACTGACTGTGAAGGAGTCTGGTGATGGCTAACAGTAATTTAGCTTGCCGGCCATCATTTTTTTCACGTTTTGACCAACCTCCAACTGGTAAATTTTGAGTTTATGTGTAACAAAATTATTTGTATTTTGAAAATTTTGCAATAATGCTTTATTTGCTTAAAATGTAAGTGCCATCCAGTTCAGTCATGATTGAAGGCCATAGAAAATAGCTGGCAGGGGGGGATTAAAAGTCAAAGAAAATATAATTTCTTTAATTTTATTGTAGTGTTGCAATTTTAGGACCAATTAATGGGCTAAAAAGCTGACTGAATAGGACCGAGCCGCTCAATCAATCACCAATGAAGACCAGATGATTTAAAGAAGATGTGCAAAATTTTTGGACATATTTTGAGTTTCTTCCATGAATCAGCCTCCCATCTTCACCTCGCTTTGCTATAAATTCCCTCTGTTCCCATTCTGGTAGTGAGCTTGTTATTGTGTTGTCAACATGAGTAATGTAAAAAACGGGCATCATGCTTGACTGGCTCTACCAAGTCTGACACCTGACACCCAGTTCAGCATGATGTGTCTTTAAGCTCTCTGGTGACCTCCAGACCACATACTAGCTGCCGCTATTATGTGGATTACAGTTCTTTTCCTTTGTGTTTTCATTTAATGTTACGTATGTGCTTACTGTTTGGGATTCATTTGCAGAGCAACTGCTGTTTTTCTTTTCTTATAGGCATGCATGTGCAGACAGAGAATGTCTATAGGAGCCTGAACAGAACCTTGTTGTTTATTCTTTCAAGGCCTACAGAATGTGTTGCAGGTTAGTTTGATTGGCATTATGCTTTTCTGCTTTGTTGATTTCATGTTTGCTGGCTCTCAATGCATCAGTTAATCCACCGCTTCTCCATTCTTGTCCAGATCAAATGACAAAGCTTGAGTGCCTCCAGAAGATGATTATACACAGAACACTCATGCTAGTTGCAGCAAACTCCGAAGCTGAATTTATTCCCTGCCTGTGTTATTGTCTTCTACAGCTGACAGCTGATGCTCAGATCAGGTCAGTATAAAAGGATGCACTCTGCAGGAAAAAAAAATAATAATTTTAGAAGTGTCTTAACATTCTATAGTTGTTTGGTTGAAGCATACTATGTTCAGTCTGCCCTTTTTATGTAGGTAACTGCAGTACACTTTTTGCCTCCTCAATGGGCATGGCTTCTCTTGTCCTCTTTTTAGTATGGAGACTGTGCGTCGGACCACCTGGCACATCAATCCTGCTTCCTTTTCGGACCGCACTAGAAATGCTGCTGATAACAAAAGCTTGAGCTCTTCTGAAGAAGGACACCTGTTGGTTGCATCAGCAGCCTGCAAAGTTTGGGAGATAGTCTATCTCTCTAAGAGGCAGGTGAGGAAGCATTTTATTCACCGCCTTCCAGATTAGACGTTTCAGTACGGCTTGTTTAGCATGGAGGGAGCGGCACTTTTTCTCAGACTACGGGATTCCATGGCAGAAGGGGGAGCTATCAGCCCTCAGAATTTTCTGGTGATCTCTTAAGCACTGACCAGGTAGTACCAGGCTGCTTAGATTCTGTGTTCAGACAAGAACCAGTGAACTCAGCATGGCATGGTTTATGGCTCAGAAAACATGCTGCAAGTTGATTGCAGAGAAAGGAGGACTGTACGGAAAAGAACCGAAGCACCACCGCTACACCACTTTACATTTGTAGCGGCTTGTACAAAATGGACACTTTTCATAATTGTTAGGGCTAGCTCTCCAACAAGGCAGTTTGCCAAGGTAATGGCAGTCTAGTAAGCACAGTGTGCTTGTCTTATGAAATGGAATATGTAGATGTGGCTCTCATGATAAAACCATGTGCAGAAGACCAGCCCTAACATGTTCATCATGAATCATTGCCGGTGACACCACTGGTTGGGTAAATGTGCAGTTTTCACAATTAAAATAAAATTATGTTCACATCCTAGTATTCATAACATTAGCAAGTTTCTGTCATTACATGGCACGGTATAAAGCATTGTTTATTAGAAATACAAGTGGACCATTATAAACAAATAAGCAGCTTGTTTGCATACACAGGACTCTTGAAAGAGTGCAAATGATCACTCTTGAGCTGGTTAAGTATGTCTCCTTGAGTGACAGCAGCAGCTCCATTACGTAAGTTCTCATGTTTTATGCAAATATTACTATGCCCTTGAAGATTAAATTTAATCTATGTTTGCGGAAATTTTCTGTTTGATTGCACACAGTTGACGTTCTGAAACATTGAAATGCTGTTAGAAAAATGGTCATGCCTACCAACAGTGGCTATTCAATTTGGAGGCCAATTCAAATAGTTTGTTGTTAGAAAGGTTTGAATATTCACAAACCTCTAAAGAAAAGACCCTATAATGCTAAGTTAGAATATTGTACCATGTTCAAGAGCTCTTCCAAACAGTAGGGCTGAAACCACCAGCAAGGAATACTTTCATCATTACTGTTTGAAGCTTCTTACAAAATTAACAAAACAAACTTAGTACAAATATGAGCAAGCTATGATATGTGCACTCTGATACAGCTGTAGTGCATCGCTTCTTTTCAGCCTTACTAGCTCTTGATGTTTGAAGATTCCCATTATAATGTAAGCAAGTAAAATACATGTTTGACGTGATAGTTCTGCGGAAACCCGCAAGGTGGAGAGGTGGAACCGCAAGGTGGAACATGTATTAAAATACATGTTCTTTGCTCATGTATGTACAATTGTGTGTGTGTTCTTTCTTTGTTCTATGCAGCTTATCTATACTTGTTATTTTGTAAGTGGTACCTTGTACATTATGTTCACAGAAGCGCTTTTCTTTTATTTGTTATAATACTTTTCAATATGTTCACCACACTGTAATGTGTTCGAAATTGTTGCTAAGGTGTTTAGTGTGCTACTGTGCTATGTTCATCGAGCTTCTGGCTACCCTCATAGTTAAAGATAAGATGGCCTAGTAGAAAGCAGTGAGCCTTTGCGATGCTCCCATAGTACTTAGTCATTTTGCTCTAAGAGAGGCTGGCCACAAAATAACATGCATTAGCAGCTTAGCCCCTGAACATATAAAGTGAGCTGTCAAGCGTGGTATGTTGTGATTGATAAAAGCAAGACAAACTGCAGCCTGGACATGTAGGATTCATCTTATGTGATACAGTTGACCTCAGCGAATTCAACCTCTATGGGACCATAAAATTGGTTTGATTTATCTTAAGGGGCCCCTCACTAGGTTTGGGCATTGCAGACAGACAAGCGTGGTGTGTAGATCCTACGCTGACAATTGTATCTACAAAGTACCAAGTGGCTGCACAGCAAAAAACAGCTGAAGTTTCATAGAAAAGCCGGTGCTACCTTCCCCTCGTAGGAGCCCCACTTCTTACTGGAGAATCAAGATCACACGCCTAGACACGTCTACATCAGACACGCCTGCAAAGTCCCCGATTATAGTGCTTGACTTCAATAAATCGTCCAATCATCCAGAAAGTGCAAAACTGCCACTGGAAGTACACACAGCAAGAAACATAAAGAAGAGAAGAAAAAGGGCTGAGGTGCTCATAATTAATGTAAACATGATGTGGTCTCTCAGCTCCGGTATGGAAGAAGGCAGGGTAGTAGTAATCTCATGTGAGGACACTTGGCAAGGCTAAGGGAGGGAGTGCTTATGCTTTCAATGAAGCTCGCCTCCTTGCAGCATGGCAATGCAACATTTCAGTTTCTCTTATCTCCTCTAGTGATGAACCGATTTGAAAAGCTCTTGCAGTCAAACGTCCCCTGGTGCAATATCACGCAAGCACCTCGTTTATCAAATGTTCACTTCACATCCTATGTCACTGTGTAAGTGGCGTTTAATTGGCACTCCCACCTTGCCATGCTGATGATCGCTTACGAAAATGTGGTGCCGGTAAATCATGAGCGCACGAGCAAACGTTTGGAAAGCAAGATGCTTGCGTGATCTCGCCTCTGGATGGCACTTTACAACTTGCAGTGCACAACTGACGTTTCCGATGGAACCTGGTGAGGGGCTCTGTAACGTTCAAGCTGAAGAAAGCGGTTGACAAACATAGTGTCTTTGGAGATTTCTTGCATGTGGCCAGATAAAAAGTCAGTTTGAATCATCTGACATCAAATTAATAAAGGTTGACTTGATTGATACGAGCTGGTTGCATGCATGTAGCTAGAGCTTGGGACTTCATACGATCAGCTGTATTGTTGGAACACATCTTGCTAGGCTTGTCACACTTACAGGCTGCTACGTCCTGTTGTGCAGGCCTTGGAAGAGTTATGCAAAGTGCCACTGCCTGTAGCTGAGGGCAGCTCGGGGGGCCAGATACCTGACCTGCAGAGCCTGTGGGAAGTTCTGCATGAGCCGCTATGCCGCGCCTGGACCAGTTTCCTGGATCTTGAGCGTAAGAGTGGCTACACGCGGGAAGTCATGCAGACGCAGATGCAGACTGTCAGTCAGGTAAGTGAGCTCAACTGCCGATAAAGTCGACTCTTGGCTTTCTTACATTTGACCAATTTTGCTGCTGTTTTGGTGTTACAAGGTCAAATTCTATACATGAAAAGAATAAGGAAAGAACTAGAAAGCTTGATCCAGTGCCAGCGTTATGACAGGTGTAGTTATCATCCAGGTGACAGGGGTCATCACTGGCAGGATTTATAGGGGCTTACCTCTTTGATGAGGAGGCTGGGAAATAAAGCATTCCTTGGTAAATAATGCTGCAGACATATTTTGTTAATCTTACCAGTGGTCCAGTCATTTTGTTTCAAAGGCTGAGTTTTCAATTTTGCACTGTGATTATTTGTTTCGTAAGGTATTTTAGACGTGTTACAGACTCTGGCCATGCTTGCATCACTTTCTGTGCAAGACTTAGTATCTTTAAATTTAGTAGGCCTTATTGAACATGATGGCATATAATTATTAATATTTAGTTACTCAGAAAGGCATCATTACCTTGTATACTTTGTGCTTGTGCAAATGCCACAAACTAGCAAAATCTTTGTGAAGCTTGCCAAACCATCAAGTCAGTGCCTTGGGATGGAAAAATATTTGTACATGTTTCAAGTGTTCATGTAACACTCGGCATGAGCTGCTCTTATTCTTCTTCATTCCATTTCTTCCTCCATTTAGAAACTTCAAAAAGTGACTGGTGGACTCTCGAGGCTTGCAAGCCGAAAGATCAAGAGGGAGCAGGCTCCTAAGGTGACTCTTAGCACCATGACAAGCCAGGCAAGCCTTGAATGCATCTCTTTTACAGTGTGCGGCATGAATCAAAGAACTTCTTTTCCACTGGCTTAATTAAAGTCATGTGGTTGTGGCTAATCTAAATTATTATTATTATTATTATTATTATTATTATTATTATTATTATTATTATTATTATTATTATTATTACTAATAGACTCGCTAAGACAAGAAAAAATTTGGTCATTGAACTTGTCATCTTTTCCATCTTCACTGTTTGACCTCTTCATTTTGTTGGTGCTTTCAAGGAGGTGGAAATGTGGACGCAAATTCATGTTTCCATTGTACAAGAGCTCGTCGACATGCAGTTAAAGCGACATCAGCAGGTCAGTATGTTAGTTTCATCATATGTGAAAGGCAAATACTGGAAAAACCTTTTTTTTTTCTTTATGACTTTTTGTCTAGCTGAAATTACTAGTTCACTGTGATCGTACCATTGAAGGTGGTGGGACTAGTTGTTTAGATTAAAATTAATTCTTTTATAAAAGGGCATATGGTCTGCACCTGTCCCTTGTACCTTCATCTGGTCCTTTCCCTCCCTTCCTTTTTTTTCCACTTGCACATAGTTAGGTTTATCTTTAATTGCATGATAAATCATAGGACTCGGGATCCTCACTTTTGATGTCATTAAAATCCTGAAACTAGTCAATCATGGGTTGAAAGCCTTTTTTGTGTATGTGTGTATGCGTGCGTTTTGTAATGCAGAGTCAGCAGCATCTTCTGAAGGATGTCTTTGAGGACTGGCTGCAGACTGAGTCAGAGCTGACTCAGGAGCGGGGTCTGTGGGGCCCAGTCGAGGGATCTCCTTTAGACAAGTGGATGCTTGACATGACCGAAGGTATTGCTGCATCAAGCCACTAGTACTTATCTGTAGGCTCTCAGTCACCTTCATGGGGCTGTGGTGTTGTTGCTGCTGTTGTTGTTTGCATAAACAGTGGGAAAAGCTTTGTGTGGTGTGTAAGTACACCATTCCTTGTGCATTGGCAGCGAGTCAGGAAGGATGTGCACATTCAGGCCACTGTCCAAGCGCCTTGATTCTGAATTTTTACCAGTTACTCTTTGCACTAAGCAGAACTCACTGCCTATACGCATACAGTCTTCCTGTTCAAATATGTAAATCCGGGTCGGGACCATTTGGCACTTCAATTAAAGCGCTTATTCAAATAACGCAATTTCGTGTTGTTATAACAAGGGTTTACTGTAAATTAGTGCAACAGAAAGATGAGCACAAGAGAGGAGATGGAACATGAGTGCCTCTGTTGGCTGTTTGTCACTAGGGAAGGATTCAAAGCACACCTTTTGCCATGCTGGTGCACCAAGCATAGTTACAACAAAGCCACATATGTATCACCATGTCACCAACTGACATTTAATAATTCTCACTGTGCCACGTACAGCAAAACAGTCTCACCTCACTGATACCTGAGCTGCCATTCTTTCTGATTGAAAAAAAAAAAGAAAATATGCTTCCATCTCCAGCCTTGAGGTGGCGTTAAAACTCTTGCCTAGAATATCCATCCCCGAGAAGCATGCATGCTTCAGATCTACATTCAGTAACATGGGCTGCAAATTTGTGCCCTTGCCTTCCTCGTAGCTTACTTTTTAAGCACATTTCTTGGGACTCTTAGTCTGGCCTATGTACACTTTCCTACAAGAGTATGAGACTGTTGTTGATGCTTCATTTAATCTGATCATGTGCACCGCCCCCTGAAGTCCTGGAAATGACAAATATAACTTCCATGGAGCTTGCCGATGATGTAATCTGTGGATGCGCTGCTCTAGTTAAACTATGTGCCATTTCCATGTCCTGCAGGAAAGTGCAGTTTGTCCAGACTGATTGGTGTATCAGCAACCATCTTCAGGTGCATGCTCAGAAAGTGAGAAAGGAGCAGGACAAGGTCACACATTTTTTAACCTATGCTAGCCCGTGTATCTTTAAGAAGTCTATTCTGGGTAGGAGGTCTAGATAACTTGAAAGCTGGTGGTGGAAGCTTTTTTTATAGCTATAGCTGTTAGATGTTTACTCCCTTTACCATTCTAATGCCTACCAGTGTTGCTGATGACCACTGCAGGAATCCTGAAAACCTTTGCGAGAAACTTATGCAGAAAAAAATCTGAAATACCACACGGATTCGAACAGTGGACCCACAGACTGCCATTTGCAGATTTTTACTGCTCATCTACTCCACTGATATTTAGTCAGAGAAGAATACTGCACCAAGAAAGAGCACAGCTGCTGCCAGCTGCTATAATTAGTCAACAACCACTCGGCTTATCCTCTTGTCTTCTGGATGTCACCAGTTTTGACGCCTTCTTCATCGCTTCGTAACACGCCATCATCCCAGTTGCAGAGGGCTTCTTGATGAAGTTTCTTCTCACAAGGAGATTACTCACATGCATCTGTGTATCTTTGCGTCTGCCGATACGACGTAAAACTGAAAGATTTACTGCTAAGTTATGGCTCATAATATTGCCCCAGCTATCACATTGCTGCTTTGCAATAGTCAAAACTGCAACTTTTTTCTTTTTTTTTAACAGAAAGAATGGTAGTTCATATATACTGGTGAGGCTGTTTTGCTGCACTTGGCAGAGTGTTGATATTTAAACGCCTGCTTGTGATGTGTTTACGTGGCTTTGTTGTAATAATGCTTGGTGTGCACATGAGTGAGAAGAATAAGAGCAATCGAGGGGCTTGATTCCTCGTTGATTACAACCACACCAAGGCAAGAGACAAGGAATCCAAGGAAAACATAAGGGAAATTAACTGTTTATTTAATTGAAATGTAGGAATGATAAGGTAAATGGAATTCAAGAAAACTTGCTGCAGGCAGCCATGAGTGCTCGTGGTGGCTAACACTCCCGTGGCTAGATCTAGTACACATACACAAATACAAAAAAAAAAGTATACAGAACAAAGGCCGCCACGCTAGCTCGATTGGTTGGACATTGGACGCATAATATGAAAGATGTGGATTCAGTTCCCACCTGCAGCGAGTTGTTGCCACATGTCCAACATGCTGAGTTAGGTATTTGCTGATATTTCGAGCAGTTGCAGTTTCATATAAGCATTAATTTTGGCTACTTGGTCAGAATTGAGCTCCTCCTGCAGCTGTTGCACTTTGACAGAAGACTGAGAAGACCTCTGTACTAGAGAACCAGTACCAGGGCTTCAACACCAAACCAGAAAGATGCAGAAACTTTGAGCAGTGCATTGTTCACATATTAACACAAGTCAGTGTCTGACTGGACTGATAACAACAGCAGTCTTCAAATGGTGCGTTGTGGATGAGCAAAATAATTTATTGGGTGTGCTTGCTGGGTTTGAGAGAAAACATTTGTGTGTGCAGGGACAGCTACATGGAGAAAGCAAGGCATGTAGACATGAGGATGATACTTTATACACCTGTCACACGGGCACTCAAAAGTCTTTGAAGAGAAACGCTTCTCCCGAAAAAGAGTTTCACCCGCAGACAAATGACAGGGAGCGATTTCTTTTTTAGAAGCGGTCTTGTCTGGAAACTCAATTTGTCTATCTCTTTTACGGACGAAAAAAAGTAGCCTCGAAACCAGTGGGCGCAAGCAATTATTGTATGTTTTAAAAAAAATACGCAAATGCATATTTTTCTGTCGCCTAGGCTCATCGTAAAAAATTATTTCATGTCTTGCAGAAGGTGCACTAAACCCAGTAATGCTCATTTTCTTTTGTACTCTCGTAGCCAGGTCGAACGGGTCGCGGATATCACGTGATGGCACTTACAGACACGTGCCGTGTGGACGAGAAAAATCGCGCGCAGCATTGTGAGCAACGCCACTGACGAAACAGCCCTGGGCACACGCAAAAAGCACTCTTATTGCGGGAACGCTGCAACCAATGCGATAAAAGAAGCCCAATGTTGCCAGACAAGCTTGTGCACTTCGCTAGTCCTGCAAATGCTCTTTAATGTGGGAGAATAAATCTTTGCTATAATGTTTCTTGATCTGCCATTGTTAAACTTATTTGAAAAATGTGTAATACAACGACTTTTCACTTATATTTCGAGATAGATCAATTTAATTGGCCCGATTTTGTTTCGAACGCCAGCGCCACGCTTTTGTTAGCGTGTCCAGAAGGAAACACTAATAAGAGATCGTGAGTGCCATGTGTCTGCTGTGCAATGCCTCTTCATTAAAAAGTCTTGTTGGTAAAAGACCGCTTACGTAAAAGAGTTTTTGCATGCTCATGTGACAGAGGCATAAAACTGTGAAGCTGCTGTTAGGTTTTGCTTTTTCTTCTCCGCAAGCCCTCTGAGTAAGAGTAACACACTCTTTGCACTTCCCTGTGTGTATTTTTTAGTGTTTGGAAACTCTTCAGTCCTTGGTTTTTGCTTTGTACTAGGCTCATTCCTTAAAAAAGCACTTTGTTCTTGCAGCTGGCCCATGTCGTATGCGCAAAAAGATGGTGAAGAATGACCTGTTCTATCTGCACTACCCATATCGACCTGATGTGGAAGGAGGGGAGAATGTGAGTAACATGTGCCTAGACGCTCCGCTAATCTCAGTTTTTGTCGTGAAGCAGGTGTCGCTTATTGTTTGCAAAATTTTTATTAATGTAAACGAGTGCTCACCTCACTGAAGTGCAGTATATTAACAGTTTTCATAAAAACATGCTAAACCGAGGTATTGTTGCGATATATTAAGTATGACATTTGCTTATCATAGTGTTTTTACAGAGCCCTTTATGTGACCCCCCCCTGTGTCTTGCTGACATGTGCCAGGGACTAGGTCCTGATTGTAGGAATTGTAATATAGTATATATTATGTAGTACGCATATATATGTAGGAATTGTAAGAAAGAAATAGAGGAATAGTTGCAGAAATGACAGAAAAACGAAATGGAAGGCTGCAAAGGCATAGCAGAGGCAGCATTTGGGTGCCGATAATTCCAGTCGTAGAAGTATTCAAAGATACCTTCTTTGGAAGGTATATTTGTAAGGTCATGCTCAATTATACCAGACACATGCCATGACTTTCTTAACGGGAGATGCTAGGAAAAAGTGTGTTTTTTTTTCTTTTTCTGAAAATTACAGATTTTTTGTTTTTACTTGTTTTTGGCAAGTTCAGTTTCTCTACTTTTGTGACAATAAAAATCATAGCTGAATTTGAACTTCAAATGGTTTAAAAAGCACATTCAAAGAGCACAAGGTGGCTGTTAAAAGCCCGAAAGTGAGCTGTTTCCTAGCGTCCTGTAGCCGACTAGCATGGCCGCTCACCATTGTGAATCGCGTCAGGAGTTCAGCCAAGCTGCATTCTCAATATAACCATGGTTGCCCGAGCTAACACAGACTAAGAAATAGTTTTTTTTTAAACATGGGGGGGGGGGGTCCTTGTTGCATTTTCTGAGTGCTGTGTCTAGCTTTTAAACTGTAAAATCTGTTTTTCTCAAAATGCAATTTGGCAACTTTTTTTAGTTTTCCCATCTTGTTTTGGGTACTTCCAGTACTTGGATTTGGATGAAATTTTGCCCATATTTTGTTTTTAGGATGTGAGGAATGACATTACCTCCTTTAAATTTTTAATATCACTTATATATTTTAGACAAGTTTCAACTAACACTTACTAGGGTCTGAACTTTGGAAGAACCAGGGTTCCAGTTTTTCACGTTTATTAACATATTTTATAGGCACTTTCTAGTTAGTTTTCAGCATTCTACTGTTGATGTTGAGGAAATGAGCCATCAGTGGTCCTTAATGTGGAGGCAAAAAGTTTGCCTACATTTTTTATACATTGTCATGGTACAGAACAAAAAACTGCGACTCGCTATAAAACTGTTTATATATTTGTAAACGTGTAATTATTTGTCAATGTTTGTAAATTGTAATTATGTAAACAGCCGGAGTTTCATTTTCGACTAGAGTCTTCCCTTAAAATGTTTTGCAGGACCCTTTCAAAGGATAACGGACAGTCCACTTTCACTGCACAGTATTCTGTTAAGAAAGAAAGTGCATTGCTGTGGGTGTCAGTTCACCAACCATTATCCCACTCTAGCATCTGTGGTGTAAGGTGGTACCACAGATGATTGCTACAGCTAATCTTTTAATTTCAAGCCTCATTGCTCCTTACGAGTTCGTTTCTTGGTTTGTCCTTTATACATGCGCTCACCTGTGTGATGCAGTGCATGTGATACCTCCCTGTCTTGAGCAAATGGCAGGGTGTCTACCAACCGGGAAAACCGGGAAAACCCGGGAATTCTCAAGGATTTTGAGTGGTCTGGGAAAAGTCAGGGAAAACTCAGGGAATTTGGGCCTCCGTCAGGGAAAATTAGCGACAATCTTATTGGAAGGGTCGAAAGTCGCGGTAATGCTGGCTCGAGCAACAGACAGGAATCGCAATGAATCGTCTTTGACGCCCTGTCGTCGGCTGGATGAGTTGCCAGTGTGCAGTCAACGACCGACTTTCCGGATTCCCGATAATTTGGACGGATTCGCGGCACCGCCACGTACCCCACAGAGTCAACGTATCAGAACGTGTGAAATTTCGGACGCAAGAACCCTTCGCCGTCCGATTTTCCGGACGTTTTGCTGTGACCACAGGTCCGAAACGGCAATAATCAAAGGCACCACCGCTGCCGTTTTGATTACTTCGCCACCTCGGAGCGGCAATCTCGCACGCAGATCCGCTGGCAGCCGTTGCCACCACTGCGGCAACGCTAGGCTTAGCTGCTTCGACGTTCGCTATGAAGCTTCTTGCCGTTGGGGGCCGAGTTTTTTTATTGAAAGAATTAGCTGCTGTCAGCAATGGCACGGACTCCGCTTTTGTGGTCCTCGCGATTGGCTTAGAAACTTAGAAAACTCGGTGCGTTGCATAATGCCGGTTCCCGGAAGTCAGCTTCGCCTCTGTACAGAAATGTTACGTGGTGAAGCATACGCAAAAGTATTGCAGTGAAGCATAGCAAGCGTGGGAAGGGGCTATTGCCACGGAAAACACTATGTATTCCTTAATTATACACACGTGCACACGGTATTTCCTGTCACAGTACGAGCGCCGATATGCCTAATATGTGTACCGACAGGCCTTCAGAGCGCTTTCGAACGTGCCTGTGGCGGTTTGAGCCCCTAAGGGCAGTAAATGACACGCATTTATTTTTTTCCAACTGGCCGATTTTTCGAACGTTTTCGCGACCCCTAGGGAGTTCTAATAATCGGCCGTGGACTGTGCAACTGACCAAGATGCTTCAAATGGTCCTTGGGGCGAATGAGGGGCAGAAGGAGGACAAGAACAGAAATGATGTACGCAATAAACGGGAAAGGAAGCTTGCTGCCGCCGTTTTGAAGGAGCTTGAGCTCAAAAAACAAAGTTTTGGCTGATGCCGAGATGCAGGTGTCCCGCATCCAAACCAAAATAAACTCTTTAAAGCAGTGAAACACAACACTCAGGTGTCGTGCGCAGGCTGAGAGTATGTCAGGACAGTTGAGGTTGACTTACGAGCGGTTGAGAGAGAATCTCATTTGTGACAGAGTTCGGGCCTCATACCACTGAGCTTGCTATCAGTTGATAGAAATAGCTCATATTCGAATATATTTGCTTCTATGTGCGTCTCCTTTTTATTTGTATTTGTGAATGTCCGACTTATTTGCAATTTTTTTCGAAGACACTTTATTTGCTGTGCATTTTACTAACCCCTGCCTTCTGTTCTCTTTTTGAATAATATAAACACTACTCCTTAGTATTCAAATTGGATTAAGTCGCTTTTTAATTTTTTTGATGTGCTTACTCGAGAGTGACAGCATCAGGCGATATGGTTTCAGCCCGTCTTGACATAAAACATAGTTCTGCATCACTCAGGGAATTGGGCAAAGGCACGCAGGGAAAACCTGGAAAACTCTGGGAATTTGGAAATGTCAACTTCATAGACACCTTGAATTGGAAGGTGCCAGCTTCGTTGTTGGTGGCTTCGCTTATTTTTTATTTATTTTTTTCAAGTGGCTTTGTTGCTGTGCTGATGTTGGTTCTCTGTGATGCAGTGCAGCCTTTCTCACTTTGTTTTTTTTTGTTGCCTAATCACTGGGGAACCGTAGCAGCATATCATCATAGTTTACAGTGTTGACTCGTGCAACATTTAAGTTTTATCATATAGTTGCAAGTTTCCAAATTGAGAAAGGACACTTCTACGGCCAGACAAACAAAACATTTGAACAATGCCCAACACTTCTTTGGTCTTGAGGACTACGATGGCTAAAAAAATGTGCTCATAGTCTCATTAATGGTAACTGTAGCATAGTCATAAACATAGAGCATGCAAGCTAAGTCATTATAACACTGCATAGTTGCTTCAGAATCAAGGTTTAAGTCGATTGCTTGTTATTATAGATAGCTTACCTGTGCAATGAAGATGGCATCAGTTCCTTAGTCCTGCACATTTTTTTGTTCACAGCTTTTTTTACCACAAAAGACTGACTTGAAATTAAACATGCTGTTGCTCTCAAGAAAACAGGCAAGGGACATTGGGTGAAACATATGCTTGGTATTGCAGAACCTTGTCAATGCACATCTGAGCTAGAAAAATATCAGTTTCTTCTTCTTTTTGCCGTTCATCAACTTTCGCCACTATAGCACATGGTATGCCTCTCCAAATCCAGAATGCTGGCAGCATTCAAGCTGTAGATAGAGACAGTAGCACGAAATTATGGCCATTGTGTTCATTATGCCCCAGGAGCTGTACATGTTATTGTGTGGAGGCAAAATTTTGTGCAGTGTAAATAAAGAAGTCCCTAACATGCATTTGAGGCCCCTTTCAGAGTCTGCAAAGAAGCAGCACCTTGCAACATAAATTATATCAACCACTGCATGTAGTGGAAACCTCACAGGTGTGAAATTTCACAAAAGCCTTCTTTATTGAGTGTTTGCATCTTGGAAGAAATAATGTTCTGAAATTTTGCTGCTCAAGGCACATTCATTTACCAAGCATTGATGAGCATGTGTTCAGATGTGTACCTTCATACACACACATTAAAAATACCTTTGCAGTCATTCCGGCCAGGGACTATTTCGCACATTTTGGATGCCATGCAGAAAGAGCACTTGTGTAAGCAAACATGTAGTGACTGATTTACTTCTGAAAATTCTTTATTCCTGAAGCTATGGTACAGTGTACAGTCTCCAGCCAGCATGACATTGTTGGTGATCACACGAACCGTTTTCTCTAGGGTCCTCATTGTCGCTTTTTTCCCCAGTACTTTCATCAGAGGATGTTTGCTTGTTGTCTGAAGACAGAATGTATTCCTGTCGGCACTAAATTTATCTTCAGATTCACTGAGCTGGTGCGAGTTTTTTTTCCTTAAAGCACACGAAAACATTGTCATCCTCTCAGTACTTTGTGCCACGAAAACCGTGTGCAAATTCCTTCAAGTTGGATGTTAAAAATCTGCGGCCCTCGTATGCAGATGCTTTTAAAGTGCTATTATCAATACGTAGTTAAAAAATTTCCTGAAAGACCTTGCAACAGATACAAAGAAAAGAACCAGTTAACACGAGTGCACAATGTGTTGGGAGAGACCTGACGCATGGCTGCGAAGGGTTAAGCCCTTAATAAATGTTTACACCCTATCTCAGCCAAAACGTAATAGAAGTATTGTGATCAAGCAAGTACGTCTGCACAATTACATTATACCAGAACTAAATGGTCTGTGCTTATTCTGTATATACTACTGGTATGAATGCTGCAGTGCCAGATGTACACTTTACCACGGATGTTAAACATCAATGTATTTTATGCTTCATTCTTTGCATATCCTGTATTATGTATTATGTTAATTTGTAACATTTGTGCTTGTTCATCATGTTTTCTTTGCATATTTATGTTTCCTTTTTCTCACAGCTTGCTTGTAAGCCAAATTTTGACCTTTCTACTTGTTTATAATGCAACATTATGCACTTCCCACCTTACTTCTTTCTTGAAATTGCTGAACGTAACTCTTTCAAGCATGCATCAACCAACTAATTTTCTTCAGCTGTAGCATATTAAAAAACCCTGATGGGTTTCCTTTCAGGAAACTGGTATGGGTTTTCTTGTAACATTACACTGCAGTCCAAGTAATGGCTTCCCTTTTTTTAAAGTTTCTGGGCAATAAACTATGGTCATCTACAATTATTCCGACATGAAGATGACTGCAGAAGTGTTGAAGTAATTCTACACTTAGAAGGAAAAAAGAAATCTACGATACAAGAAAAGCAATGCCTTTGCACTTTACAATGCTGACAGTAAGAAAAGATTGTTAACTCTTTCCGTACCGCGCCCATTGTGCATCGTTAGCCCATTAACGATGGTTTGAAACGCTGCTTTCGAGGCCTTCTGCGCCGCTCACGGGCACACTGCACTATCAGACGTCAAGGAGAACTATATTTTTATTTTCTAAGCAGTTTCCTTTTTTCCTGTCAGGCGATGATTTTCGAACGTACTTTGAAGTCTTATGATCGTCAATGTAGAAAGCAAAAATGGCTGCCCACTATCGAATGTTTGAAACACCGCTTTCGAGACCTCCCGCACCGCTCATGGACACACTTCACCATCGAACGTGAAGGAGGAGAACTATATTTTTTTTTATAAGCCGTTCTATTTTTCTTTTTTTTTCAAGATGCGGTAATTTTTGAACACGCTCCTAAGTTTTGCGATCGTCAAAGTGGGAAGCAAGAATGACTACGTCGGGGAGCGACGCACATGCTTCAAAAGATCACAGATCTCGCGATTCTGCTCCATCTGTGGCTCATTTTATCGATGGATCAAGCAGCAGTGAGTCTGAAGACTCTGTCTTTTCGTCGGACTTAGACAGAGAGAGTGATGACAACGCAAACCAGCCCGGAACATCGGTGGCCGCAGCCTGGCATGCCCAAATGTAGGGCTTGCAGTTAAATTTTTGTACTGGGATACCTGTTCAATGAAAAGCTTTGATTTTTTTGGAAATACGCCTACTAGATGGCAATACATTTTGTATATCTCATAATTTTTATTACATATTTTTCATAGTAGATACAAGCATGTCTTTAAAACTATGGTTAGTATTATCCCACAATCTTGTTTCTGGCAATTTATATCTTTTTTATGACATATATCTTGTTAATAAAATGTTTATGCATGAAAAGTGCATTAATTCTGCTTTTTGCTTATGCATTACATAAAATATTCAGTGCAGTAGTTCCTTCAGATAGAGAAACCTATAAAAAAACCTATCTTCTCCATGGTAGGGAAAGAGTTAAGAGAATTTGTCCTGGTCTTGCACCTCGTAATGATGTGTGCATGAAATTTCTAAACAATCGTAGGTTTCCATGTTCACTTAACATGTGGTACATCTACAGCGCTCAAAAATTGAAATATGTGCGAACAGCAACAAGCAGACAACAAATGCCTTTTACACGTAATTACATGGAAGTGCGACATATAATCGCTCTGTAGCCAGTTTATAAGCATGGAGTAGCCCCAAGGGTACGCTTTGGAATCTGAATTAAGCCGCTGTTACAAATGCAGGTGAACCTGGAAATGAAACAACACATTGGAGTAGTTTTCGAATTGTTCTTGTTTAATTTTCTTAACACTGCACATCATGCATCGTCGCTATGTCATGAAATGCAAATCGCATACATCTCCCTGTTAGTAGCAGCTGTACTGGTAGGTTTTGAAGTTTTCTGCATACATGCTAGCTTTCCCTGTACTGACCTGCAAGTGCACGTGGAAACTTTAGTGAATATCAGCCATTCATGGTCATCACCTTTTGATCAACCGTGGGCCAGCATGCCACTGCTCATACTCAGTTGTTCAAGTAAGCTACCATCAACGAAGCATGCACTAATTGCCTCTAGCTTGCTATGTGATAACTGCTGCAGCACCAAAAGTGTACTGGTGACCGCTGGTGTGCTCACCCTCCTTGCAAAAATATTTCTTTGTGAAAATTTAGGGTAACATCTGTTTAAAACATCTGTAAACCAAAGTGTAAAATGCAGCCCATATCGTGAGTCAAGTTTAAATCTCCATGTGTGTTTACTATAGGATTGGCCACCTTTAACTTCCTTCATGGCTATATCAACGATGGTATTTCGTTAGGCAAGTTTGGGGTAAAGTCAGGTGTGATCTCATCATGACTAGTCTCGGCATACAAGTGACACTTGGAAAGCGAAGTATAATCACTTTGCCAATTTATTTATTTATTTATTTCAAAGTACCTTACAGGCCCCAAGGGCAGCATTGAGTAAGAGGGGCATCATTGAACAAATGACAACAGAAAACTGATACATGAGAGCTAAAAATGTGAGAGCTAAAAATGTTTACAATGATAACGTGCTTGCAAAACAGTGTTACAACGTTCTGCTTGCTGCACTGTGGTGTTTATACAAAGGACAAAAACGAGACAGACGCACATATGCGCAACATGTAACATCTCGTTTTTGTTCTTTGTATAAACAGTATAGCGCAGCAAGCGGAACGATGCCATACCAACTAGACCTAGTCAAAGCTTTATTGAACAGCATTACAAATAAAAATGCTAAAGCAATACATTGAGTTGTCAGGAAAGAAATCAAAAGTACAGTTCATGGTAACATAAAAAGCAGCACATCACTCGTGCAAAATAATGCAAATAGCACGAGCACATAAAACAGAAACAAAATTGAAGCAACAAATTGAAAAAAAAGAATGGGAAAGAATAAGAATGCCCAGAGAAAAAGACACTTCAACCCGGCGTACGGAATGGTAGATCGGACAAAACATAGAGAGAGACAAGGCACATATATGACACGTATTGTATGATCATATCATAAGAAGCCAACAAACACTGACACTAAGGACAACATAGGGGAAATTACTTGTGCTTAATAAATGAAATGAAGAAACGATAAATTAATGGAAAGTGAAAGTGGATGAAAAAACAGCTTGCCACAGGTGCGGAACAATCCCACAACCTTTGCATCCGGGAACATTGATGCCTCAGGTAGCATGTATGGGTTTATTGACCGATTGCCTTCACCCCAAAAATCACTTCTCGTGACGCCTGTGGCAGAAAGGATGTTCCACGTCCGCCACCACGGTCTGTGAGTGGTGGCGCTGACTATCACTTCCAGGCTTCTACAAGGAAACATAAATACCCAAGAAAGTGGAAGGGGAAATGGTGCTGCGGTAGCTCAATTGGTAGAGCATCGCACGCAAAATGCGAAGGTTGTGGGATCGTTCCCCACCTGCGGCAAGTCGTTTTTTCATCCACTTTCATTTCCGTTAATTTATCGTTTCTTTATTTCATTTATTAAGCACTAAATTTCCCCCATGTTGTCCTTGGTGTCAGTGTTTGTTGGCTGCTTATGATATGACTAATAAAAAATCGGGCCCCTCGGTTAACCCCCTTTCTTCACGTATTATATGATATCTCATATGTACAGGTGAATATATTTATTATGATGAAAACTCCGAGTTCAGTAGTTGTCTGAATTTACCATTGCTCATTTGCGTGATAGTGCTGCTTGCTGCTAGGAAGCGAATTTTATAACTGAATTGCTCATGGTATAGCTGAGAAGTTAAATGGGTTAGTGTTTAAATAAATTCAAGTGAGACTTAAATCATTATGAAGCCGTCGTGATGTGCAAGACGCACGTTCCAGTGGCAAGTTTGATGGCTTCATTTGATGAACATATCTATGGAGCAAGGACAGGAGTGATATGTCATGTCGGCTACTTAGTATTTGAAGGGAAAGGTCAAGTTTTATTTGAGTAATGCTTGACTTGTAGTTGTAAATGCGGGAAATGAATTGACCAGCCCGGTTTTGGATGGCTTCTAACATGCAGATTAAGTATTCATGGTAGGGAGACCATATAAGGACATGAACTCAAGCTTGGGGCATACAAATGATAGGAATGCTAACTTGCGGATGTTAGATGGGCAGTTATGCAAGTTGCGACGAATGTGCCCAAGAGATTTAGAAGCGTTTGCGCATATGGTTGTGATATGAAAGGCCCAGGAAAGGCTCAGTGTAAGATAAATGCCTAGATATTTATATACTGATGCCTGAGATACTAGATTTGTGTTTATATAATGGGAAAGGCTATGGTTTGTAGTTTTTCGCTTGAATGTCATTACTTTGCATTTAGATGAGTCAAGTTTCATTTGCCAGTCTTCACACCATTTGTTAACGAGATCAAGGTCCTCTTGAAGAATGAGATGGTCAAGGCTGCGAATTGTTCGATATAATGTACAATCATCGGCAAAAACACGCATGCAGGATGAGATGTTATTGGGCAGATGATTGATGTAAATAAGAAAAAGCAAGAGTCCTAGTACGCTGCCCTGTGGTACACCGGAACTGATATATGCAAGGGGTGACATAAATTTATTAAAGACTGTAAATTGCTGACAATTTGTTAGAAAGTTGTGAATCTAGAAGAGCGTTAAGTAGTCTAATTTGACAACGGATAATATGGAAATTAAGTGGCAGTGAACTACATGGTCGAAGGCTTTGGAGAAGTCGAGAAAAATGCAATCTGTAGAAATGCCACCACCTCTCTTTTTCAGTTCAATCACACGCCTTAACATGTTAAATGTGTTGTCGTGTGAAAATATTTCAATATCTGTTATTTCAGGGTGTAGCCATGTTTCAGTAAGAACAAGAATACCTGAACTGCAGTCATCAAGAAATGAGGCAATAGCGTCGCGTTTAGGCAACAGACTTCGGATATTTTTGAAAGATATCGATAATAATGATGTGATTACAGATAGCTTTGACTTTCTATGGTTCACATCATGCAGTGTGGTTTGCTGCTATTTCCCACAATTTTTTTATTTTATTCATTTCCCACTATTTCCCAATGGAGGCAAGGGCACAGGTGGTTTGCTTAAATAACATCAACTTCAGTCACAGCCACAATATTTGTGACATGTCCATGTGGATCACCGCTGACCGCCTCCAAAAACTTTAGCAATACATTGTATGGTATTTCAAATTTCATTTGCTGTTGTATATTATTTCTCTGGATAACAATAGTGGCGTCATGAAATACTCAGAATGACTTACCATATTTGAAAAAAATTATGTAATTTGAAAAATTAGTTGGCCAATGTGTGCATATAAAGATAAAGATTGTTCCAGTGCCAAAAGGAGGAGACTCATCGCTGCTTTCTTGCTATCGACCCATTTCTATACTCTGCACATGTTCCAAACTTCTTGAACACATTATCGTTAAACATCTAACAGCTTATCTTGAGCTTCATGGTTTTCTTGACCCCAGGCAGCATGGATTTCGTAAAGGGCTTTCAACTACTACTCAGCTTTTAGAAACCATTCATGATTTCGCAGCTATTCTGGATGAGCAAGGGCAAATTGATATTATTTTTTTAGATTTCGAGAAAGCATTTGACCGCGTATCACACACCAAACTCATGATAAAATTGAAACCTATACTTAAAAATGAGTCCCTTCTTTCTTGGGTTCAAGCATGCCTTACTTCGAGACGACAAACTGTAAACATAGATGGAACACATTCACGTTCAAGACCTGTACTATCCGGAATCCCACAGGGATCAGTGCTTGGGCCCTTATTTTTCTTAATTTTCATCAATGATATTGCACAGGAATTTCCAGTTAAAATAAAATTGTTTGCTGGCGATTGCGTTTTATATAAAGAAATCCGTAGTCCCGCTGACCAATCGCTGTTAAATACCTCACTGTCTACAGTGCAATCATGGTGCAGCACATGGCAAATGAAAATCAATGCGAAAAAAACTGTAGCGATGACCGTGACACGGAAACGACACCCTTTAAACAACCAGTATTCGATCGATGGACAAATTTTAGACCGCGTGACAAGCTATAAATATTTGGGTGTAGTTATCAGCTCGGATTTAAAGTGGAATGAGCACGTGTCATACATAGAAAAGAAAGCCATGCAGAAGCTTGGTTACTTGAGGCGTTGCTTAAGAAATTCACCCCATGAGATAAAGCTACTAGCTTACAAAACTTTCGTCCGCCCGATTCTTGAGTATGGGTCCGTCGTTTGGGATCCACATAGCGATATTAACATTAAAAAGGTGGAAAAAATTCAGAGAAAGGTGATAAGATTTGTATTCAATTCCTTCAGCCGGTATGCATCACAAAGTTCTATGCTCGAAACAACAGAACTGGTTACCCTGCAAAAACGACGATTTAAAGAACGATTAAAGTACATGTATCTGCTCTATCATGCAAAATTGGGCATCGACAAGGACACGTATACCGAGCCTCTAACTCGTCGATCAACTCGGTCTAGTCGCGCTAAGCAGCTTAAAGATGGCTACTGCAAAACAGAAGCCTTTATAAATTCATATTTTCCCCGAACCATTAGGGAATGGAATGTACTTCCTGCTGCAGTGGTTGCCTGCGACACCATCGAATCATTCTTAAAGCTGCTTAAAGAAATTGTGTAAATGACCGGGTACATCCCTGCCCTCCTTTCCTTTTTTTCTTTTCTTTTCGGCTTGTCCTTCCACATAATCGAACGCACGTGTTTTCTGATGCTTCTGTCACTGCTACACATTTTTACACACTACCACATTATATTTGTCTGACAGGATGTATGTTCTGTAATCGTTTGCCACGCGTGGTATACATATATTATTCTAGTTTAGTTTTTCTGTCGGTTAAGTGTTTGTCAACTTGGCGCTAAGAGCAGTTTACATTTTCTTCTGGAATAATTTCACATTGTTAGCGCTAATTGCTACGTTTTCGCAAATGACACGCTGCTTATATTTTCAAATTCAGTGCTATTTCATTTTGCTCACGCTTCACACCTTGTACTCAGTCTCGTTCGTCATGTATGTAACCACTCCTGCTTAAGGCCTCTAACCAGAGGCTGGCAGTAATCTTGAAATAAATAAATAAATAAAGTGGTAATTTTATGCAATTTTGGAGCTAATGAAGGCAGTGTTTAAGCAACGTCATTTCACTGAAGCTTGGTACTTGCAGTAGTGTCTCAAAACTGAGAACACAGAAGTGTTTGACTGGTATTCTGTATTTGTAGTAGTATGTTGCATGCCATCTTTGTTGAAGTGTTCATTGTTGCTTTATATATATTAAGCTTTCCTGTTTTCCCTTTCACTTTCCTAAATTTACAGAACTGCTATGCTACTGCTTTTTGTAAAAGTTCTTGCTTAATACAATGCAAGTGGCTTTTTTTCTTTTTTCCTTTTCATGTATATGACAGCGTGCCTTGAAGTACAAGGTTGCCACGAGCTTCGATAGCAAGGAATATTACAAGCATTGCCGGCCAGACAGCCTTGTGGAGCATGACACTTTCTCCCCAGATGTCATTTCTATCACCTCTGATGACTGGCCTCAGGAAGGGGACAGCACTGAGGAGCGAGAAATTGGTTCGTTCTAGTGTTAACTTTCTGAGTGCATACTTGAGAGTCCAGTGGCTTATGAATACTATTTTCCTTTTACCTGTTGCTAGCATCAGGTGCATGGCTGTGTGCCTTAGAGTGGAATTCATACGTGATGACAGTATCTGGCAGGCATTCTCAGATCATGAACAGCAGATTGCCATTATCCCTTAAGAGAAAAGTGTATAATAGCTGTTTCTTACCAGTACTCACCTGCGGGGCAGAAACCTGGAGGCTTATGAAAAGGGTTCTACTTAAATTGAGGACGACGCAACGAGCTATGGAAAGAATAATGATGGGTGTAACGTTAAGGGATAAGAAAAGAGCAGATTGGGTGAGGGAACAAACGCGAGTTAACGACATCTTAGTTGAAATCAAGAAAAAGAAATGGGCATGGGCAGGACATGTAATGAGGAGGAAAGATAACCGATGGTCATTAAGGGTTACGGACTGGATTCCAAGGGAAGGGAAGCGTAGCAGGGGGCGGCAGAAAGTTAGGTGGGCGGATGAGATTAAGAAGTTTGCAGGGACGACATGGCCACAATTAGTACATGACCAGGGTTGTTGGAGAAATATGGGAGAGGCCTTTGCCCTGAAGTGGGCGTAACCAGGCTGATGATGATGATGATAATAATGATGATGATGACAGTATCTTCACTTGGTTCACAGTGTCATGAGGGTCTCGCATAAAGCACACCACCCTACATCTGTGATGCTGTTCAGTGACTTAAGCCACTACAAAAGAGGGCCATCATTTTACTTAACAGATGCATACTTTATGTTAGCCTATAGAGAAATCAAGTGATGCTTGCTTCTGGTGCTTTTGATGTTGCTCCTGATACATAGCAGCATGTGACCTTGGGATGATTGGAACATATGGCCAGTGGCAGTGGCATAGGGCCTTTGGAAGAGGGCTTGGCATAGGGCACTGGCATAGGGCCTTTGCCAGTGATAATTTCATCAGGATACATTTGGTGTTCGCTAAGTCTTCTGTGAGAATAGTATGTCTACAGGTCCCGCACCACTTCCTCATCACTGGGCAAAGAGCTGTCCCTCCAGGCCAGATGAATGCCCACACAGTTTATTGCATAGTGATATTGTCAGGCTGCAACCACAGGCTCCACAAATATGCAAAAAATCTTGATAGGTGACGATGCATGACAAGAAAAACAAATTAAAAAGAAATAATATCATTAGCAATAGCACTGCACTGTGGCAGTTGCAGCTCCATCCTTCTTTAAAGGTTGCCTGTTACACTGCATTTGAAAATAGTTTGTTTCATTTCTTGACTTAAGAAAGACAACTATACCTAAAAGTCATACCCCCAGCACCTCTTAACTCTTGGCTGTCGCAGATTCTTTCTATTTTCTAACAATTTTTTTCTTGTTTCTCGCCTCCATTCTTCTCTGTTTTTGAGATCATCCACTGTCGCATCCCATTGCTACAGTAAAAGCTCGTTAATTCGAATTCCGGGGGAATGCTACGAAAATTCAAATTATACAAGATTCGAACTAATGAAAGTCAGAAAAAAATTGCTCGCGTATATAGTCTTGACATAGCATGAGCGCGTGCGTGCACACGCTACGTCATGTTGGCGAGAACAGCAACGTCTGTAGTTCGAAGCACTGGCGCAGCGAACGTAACCGGAAGCGACCTGGGCAGTCCGACATGCCCGATGTCGAGATGGCTCTTGCTCCATCCGCGCGTTCATCACATCAAGCCGCAATTCATGGCATGGAAAAAAAAAAGGTGCCCATGCCACTTCATTGACGGTCTCAGACAGCCGTTCGAAGCGGCGCGTGGGTTGGGGATCGTTCTGCGCATGCTCCGAAATGAGCTGCCGACGGCGTGCCACACGCGTCAAAGTCTAGCGGTACTAGAGGGAATGGAATTTCGGCTGGCGCAGCGCAACTGGCGTTGCGTGACTGGCCACAAGCGATGCGCGCCGAAAACGTCGGGCTATAAGAGCTTTTTTTGCTCCGTTGCTGCTCGCCGCAGGAACAAGAGCTGCACTCTAAAATGCATTTGCAAAACGCACCACAACCTGCTACGATGTTGGTGTCCGTTGTACTTTCGTAGCTGCACCGACTGCACGCTGCCGAGTTTCACTACACGTATATGCGGCGTCCAAACGCTTATCCCAGCGATGCTTTCCTTGGAGTAATAGCCACAAATCTCAAAGGCTACGCTTTTTGGTATTGTGAGCACCGATAAACATCATGATCACCAAGTTTTGGACATTACCTGAGGCGCGTTTGGGGTTTGTACAGAGCGTGCCACGCAACCAAATGTGTGCTCTGAACAATGATCCCCGATCGCACCCCTGGTGCAGCTTCCCGGCACAATACCTTGTAGAGAAAGAGCATAGCCTCCAAGATGTAACATGAAAGAAAAAAAAGCATGCAGCGCTGCATTCGCATTTTTATCTTAACGGTCTTGAGAGAGGGAGAGAAGCGACCTACAACAGAGGCATTGGCCATGCCTGGCCAGGCCCAAACTCGTCTCTCTCCAGTCAGGCCTAAACAAAGGGCTGCAGATGGAAAGAGCAAAGATATGCGGTGACACCAACATCGCAACATGCTCCTGTGCGCTAGCATGTTCCCCATCCACGATGGCAAAGCATTTGAAGTATCGGTGGCGGTGCGGATCTCAGTGGGAATTAGCAGGACTCATTTTAATGGCTTTCAACCACGGCGGCTACTTCGAATTATCCAAAATTTCGAATTAACGAGCTTTTACTGTATAGTTCTCTCTGCGTTATTCATTTTTTCTTTTCTTCTTGTGCACTTTGCTAACCATGGCAAGCAGCTCAGTCAGACATTTGTTCTTTCTCTGTTGGTCCTTTGCTTTGTTCAGGTTACTCATATTTTTACTTTATATGTTCATTATTAGTGCAGTTGTGTGGTTGTTCACTTTTGGGCAGCACAATCACCTCATTACCTTCAGGTTTCCACAAAGTTTGTTGTGTTGTATTTTTAAATGCCCTGTACTGGCTTTCTCATTATACATGTTCCTGCTATTGTGGATGCCTCCAGATGCAATGTGCCACGACACTATGCAGAAATAATTATTTTGAAATTTCACTTGTTTTCGTGTCTCTTTAAAGGGGCCAAGACACCAAATTTTCTAGCTTTATGATGTATCGCATGTTAAACCATACACATCCCACAACAAGCTGGCAAAATATTAACGTATTCAGTGCAGTAGAAAACTTCTTTTTTAATTTATTTTGCAGTAGAACCCTACATAAATCTGGCAACACTGATCGGTGACAAAATGAAGTGTGTTCTGCGCGGTCAATGTGTGTGGTATATGCATGGTTTCGTTTTTCCATGTACGTCTGGGCAGTCAGTCCGAGATGCATGCCCATAGCAGTGGGCATGCATTCTCTCAGCATGGCACGCACATGATTTTTGGAATGCTTTAGAGCAGATGACAAAACGGTGGCCTGGCACTTCTTGATGTCACACAAGCCATGCCGAAATGGCATTTGCCGTCTGTGGCAGGGGCTTCAAAGCAACAATTTCAAATTGAAATTTCATGTTGAGATGTGCCTTGAGAGTCCAGTTTGTGTACAACCATATTGGCCCCCCTACTCTGTTATAATGATAGACTGAGAATAGTTGGATGACAGTATTCTTGTATTTTGTTAGTACGTTTCTTTCCACGGTTCCCTTGTACATTTTGCCATTTGCAAAATGAAGCATCAGTTGTCTTTGAGCACTTATATCAACAATCATGTTATTTGTTGTTTCGGTAGCCTTTTGGGAAATGGTAAAAATGAGCCTGCCAAAAATTGCTATGAGTGCTGTTGCAGCCCACAGTGCAGGAGTTCTTGCTACCACAATTGTGATGCAGTGCTCAGTGACACAAAATGGTGTGTGCAACGAGAGAGTACAACACATGTGTGCTCCTGCAGCAGCAGTTTCTCGTCGCGACATGAGCCATCTTTCCACCCAACAACATATGCACCGCTAGTAGAAGCGCTGTAACCAGCACAGAGATTTGGAAGCACAGGGTACCTCTAAAGCTGTAATATACAGCTAGTGAGCCAGCAATAATTCCATTATAGCTGCATACAAAAGGAAATCTAAAGAATGTGTTGTTAGTTCACAATAGGTGCATCAGTCCTAGTTTGCATTTTGCTTGAACTAGCATAATATGAATACTGTGACAAACTGTTTAGTGCTGCATTTGTGCACTTATCTCATGAAGTGCTGTGTATTAGTCCTGTGAATTCTGGGAATTTTTGATGTCCTCCTAGTTTGGTAGTGTTAACTTTCATTGCTCTGCTGTTGGTACTCTTGCTGAGAGTGTTATCTGCTTTTGCGAGAATCGTGTTACCTATTTGTTTCTGCAATGCCCAGGTTTTCAAGGTCTGCGCACTAGACTGCAAGTAAATCGCAGCGTCAGTGGTGAGCAGGACGAGGACAGTGAAAGCCTGGACCCTGCGTTGGACGCTTCAGAGCAGGAGGGTGCTGCTCGTAAGGATGAATCACCAGACAACCAGAGCGTGCTTCGCCTCCTAGAAAAAGGCGAAAAGGTGCGTGGAATGAGATCGTCAAGAACAATACCATAGTGCAAATGAGGGAAATTTGAAGGCCTTGGAAATTTAAGAGACGGAAGTTTAACTGCGACTCTTTTTAGAATAGCTGTTAATACAAAGCTAAATCATTTCTTCCTTTTCCCTTCCTTCCTCCTTTTACTGTTCTTCTTCTCTCTCCTTTATTCTCCTTTCTTTTTTTTTAGAATGGGTGTTAACAAAAAGCTAAAAGTTTCACTGTAGAAATTTTACTTGAATTGGTGCCCGGAGTCATTATGACATGTAGTTCATTTTCTCAATACATCACAGTTTCCTTATTTACATGATTCTGAAGCTTAGCTCCTCCACTTCTGCTGCGCTCTTTGTTGACTTTTCTTTTTCTCTGTGTGTGTGTGTTTGAGGTTGTGCATTTGTAGAAAGAACTAGAACAGGTGAATGTGTGCAGTTTCTTTTTCTGTTAATATGTTTCAGTGTGCATTGTTCACATTAGATCTGGAAACAATAACAAAACCATACAGGGTCCATTATGAAAGTAATGCACATTTTCTGGGAAAAATAGATTTATTGACCAGACCTGTCCAAATGGTCAAAACTCTTCAAAATACTCTCCCCCTGCATCAATACACTTGCGGAAACGTGCCTGCCATGCCTGGAAGGCACCCTGAAAGGCCTCGACGGGAATGTCTCTCAGGAATGGTGTAACATGCTTTTGGATGTTTTGCATAGTCTCCCAATGCCTTCGTTTCAGCGCTCTGTTCAGTCGGAGAAACAAAAAAATGTCGCACGGAGCCAAGCCTGGACTGTAAGGGGTATGGGGAACCACCGGGGTGTTGCTCCAGGCCAGGAAGTTTGTAACAATGAAGGACGTGTGGCTGGGGGCATTTTCATGGGTGGAGCTTGACTGTGTCTTTGATGTCAGCCCTCACGTGCGCGACCCGGCGTTACAATCTCTTGAGCACCTCCAGGTAAAAGGATGAGTTGACAGTTTCTGCCTGTGGTACAAACTCAAAATGGACAATTCCTCGGGCATCAAAGAAGACAATGAGCATCGTTTTGATGTGAGACTTGGTCATTCGCACTTTCTTGGGGCGGAGGGGATGGTTTTGTGTGCCACTCGCTGCTCTTCCTTTTCAATGCTGGGTTGCACTCGAACATCCAGGATTCATCTCCAGTTACGACAGAGTTAAGGAAGTCCGGCTCATTTTGAATCAAATCCAACAGTTCTTCACAGCGCAAAACTCGAAGTTCTTTCTGATCTTCCATCAACACTTTCGGCACAAGCTTCGTGCAGACCTTGCACATTTGCAGATCCTCGGTCACTATCCCAGGTCACTACCGGCTGTGTTGGCAGGGCAGAACCCTCGCCACATTTCCCGACTGGTTTTACTGCCCTGCCATAGATAGTCGCATCATAATAAAATCATGTGCATTACTTTCATAATGGACCCTGTATGTGTGACCAATTGCACCATCACCAAGTCAAAATGACTGCTACAAATAGTCATAGTTGGCACACGTGAAGCATTTCTATGAATCAGCTTTCTTATACTTTGTTCATTCATGTTGTGTTCCACTCTGTGACCTTACTTGCTGAATGCTTTTGGCACCATTATTAAGGTTTCACCTGGTAAAGTGAGATATTCACTCCAGTCTTTTATTCTCCCGGCTTTTATTTACACTCCCGGCTTTCATTTAAAAGCATTATATTCAACTGTATGCAACAGTTTGTTCCAAAGATTGCGAAGAAAGGCTACATGTCGGAATCCCTGGATTTCCCAGAAGACGTCGCGCCAGCAACGCAAGCTTAAACGGCTTAAAAATTCTGCAAAAATGAAAACTTGGTAAGAATTCCGAAAGGGTCATTGAGGAAACATTAAATAAATTAAAACAAATGATCATAAATGATAAAGAGAATTACTTTAATGTACAGCTTCCTAGCTTTATGAAAACGTCTCCAGGGAGATTCTGGAGGACGATGACTCATTCTTCTTCCCTGTCCGATATGTTTATAATAGACTGTAAGAGTGTACACGATGAGCAGGTTGTATGTTCTGCTTTTAACAATCATTTCAGTAGTGTATTCACAACGGATGATGGTTGTCTGCCTTCTTTTTACATGGATTTGTCTTCCATTCCTGATATTGTTATTCCTGAGAATGGTATATGTCAGATGGTATACCAAATGCCTTCTTAAAGCGCTGTGCCGAGTGGTGTGCGAAATAATTAGAAATTTCGTTTAGTAAATCGCTTCAGGATGGCATGCTTCCGAATGACTGGAAAACAGCAAACCCTTACTTAAATCGGGAAACAAGAATTGTATAAAAAACTATCGACCAATTTCTTTGACTTCAACAACATACAAAATTTTTGAACGCATAATCTATAAGTGTGTAATCAGTTCCTTTGATGAGCATTGCGTATTGACAAATGCTCAACACGGATTTCGGCAGGGCTTTTCCTCAAACACTCAGTTAGTAGAAAGAATTCACGATTTTGCTAACACAATAAATAATAGAAAACAAACCGATGCTATATTCATGGATTTCAGTAAAGCATTCAACAAAGTAGCCGGCAGCAAATTACTTTATAAATTAAGTTTTATTTTTAGAAACGATAAGCTATTAAAATGGATACAAGCATACTTAATTAACCGTTTCCAATTCGTTAGGATAAACCAGACTTCCTCCAACACATTACCTGTTGCTTCTGACGTTCCCCAGGGATTCGTGCTGGGTCCTCTTTTATTCTTGCTTTATATAAATGACACTGGCAATAATCTATCTGTCAAAATTAAACTTTACGCTGATGACTGTATAATATATGACGAAATTGACTCACCCCAAGATCAAATCAGGCTAAATAGTTACTTTGGCAAACTAGTTGCGTGGTGCCATCAATGGCAAGTGGCTATTAACTATGAAAAAACTGTCTTTATGAGAATAACACTAAAGAAAAAGCCCCTTCTCTTCCACTATTTTGCCCAGAACCATTTACCTATATATCTTTGAAGTATCTCACTATAAAGATCTCGGTATACACATATCTCACAATCTTTCCTGGTCAAAACATACTGACACTGTAATGGCTAATTGTCTTCGCAAATTGTTCACCCTCAGACGGTCGCTAAAATTCTCTGCACCAGCTGTCCACCTCCTGGCATATAATACAATAGTTCGTCCTACTTTAGAATATGCAATAATCATTTGGGACCCCTACACAAGAACAAATATTGAAAAATTAGAATTCAAAAGGAAGCTGTCCGATTTATTTACAATGCTCATGGTCGAACTTCTATAACAGATCTTAAACGCAGTGGCTTATCTTCGATTACAGAACGAAATCGTGTTTCCCGATTAAAGTTCTTTTTTCAGCTAATGAATGGCCGCTACCATATTGATACCTCACACATCTTAACACCTTTAACTCCTTTAACTGGTTATGCTACTTGTCATAAACACTCCCTAGCAGTAACCCCATTAACACCGCATAACAACTACTTCAAATACTCTTATTTTACAAGAGTATTTTTTTTTTCAACTTTTTCAACAAATAGCCTGTTCCATCAACTGCATCTGCGGTGTCAGGAGGCTTAACCTGACCAGTATGCTTTTGAATTTGAATTTTTGCACATCTGCATTTGTATGCATAGAATTTACAACTTTGGCTCTAGTGTCTATGGGAGATGAAAGTATGGTAGCGCAGTAAGCATGTGAATCTTGGGCAGTGCCTCGTATGGATTTGCCTAAACTTTTTCCTTCTGGCATCAAACAGCTTTGCAACTTGGCAAATTGATAATTTTCAGCAAAATATTGCATTATACTAAATGGAACAATTTGCAGGGATCTTGCATGTGCGCAGAGACTTACTGTCTTGCTGTACTTGAAAAACTTGAAAAATTTCTAGGAAATTTAATAAATAAAATGTAAAACGAAAATGTGATAATAATGCCACAAGAACGTTTGAAATGACAAGTGCAAAGAATTGGTAAATATATGTACTGCCCATTGTTCCAGCTGAACGATCGCAGTGCCAGAGTTCCCTCCAGTAATTTTTGTAGAAACTCTGATTGTACTATGCAGGCTTGTGGTTACAGTTTGTCACAAAGGCTGACTCTCATTTCAGATCACTCACATGTTCCGGTGTGCACGGGTGCAAGGCCTTGACACATGTGAAGGCCTATTGCTGTTTGGGAAAGAGCACTTTTATGTTGTAGATGGTTTCACATTGCTGAAGACCAGGGAAATTCGAGACATTGACTCACTGCCAGCCAAGTAAGGGGTTTTCCAGAACTCATTCTTGCATGAGAATGGGCTCATGCTTCTACCAAGAGACCGATTTCACGGCAAATTTTACTCTATTGCCGGTGCTGCTAAGCAGTAGTCTTTAGCAAGCTTAAGGGCAACTGTCATAAGAACCATGTTGTGCTTGTACCATGACAAATCCATTTAGCACTCGAGACCGAAAGGCAGGGACGTGTTTAAGTGTGGAGTTTAATCGTGGCGTTTTACGTCCCGAAACTGTGCAGAGGGTTATGGAGGATGTCGTAGTGGAGGGCTGCAGATTAATTTTGACGACCCGAGGTTTTTGAACGTGCACCCAAAGCACTGTACATAAGCATTTTTGCATTCTGGCCCCATTAGAATGCAGCCACTGTGGCTGGATTTGAGCCCGCACCATTCGTGCTCCGCAGCACAATGCCGTAGACACTAAGCCACCACGTCAGGTAATAAATAGATTCTGAAATAGAAATGGGATTTGAGACGCAGCCGTTCCCCCCTCACCAATTTTCCCTAAATTTGGCTGGAAAATCCACAGTGGCATGCACCTCGGCATAACCCTCAATCGCCTTGGACCCATGTACAGGCAGAAAACGGCAAGGATTACTGTCATCATAGCACCAGCAGGGCCGCTGTGCATGTGCTCTGAAGGTGGTGAAATCGGTCTATTGAATCTCAAGTAGTGCTCTGCTCCTAGAGCCTTCTTTATATATAAATAAGTCAATGAGTGCTGAATTATTTTATATTCTGAGTTGCTCAATTCAAATCTGTACTTGCTTTTTATATACAGTAAGTGGTGCTTAAGATATTAATCATTTCATGTTCTTAGTTTATCTCTTTCCGTACCGTGCCCATTGGGCATCATTAGCCCGCTAACAGTAGTTTTAAACGCCAGCTTTGAGACTTTCCGTGCCGACCGCAGCAACAATGTGCTATCGGACAGGAAGGAGGAGAATTATATTTTTGTTTGCTAAGCAGTTCGCTTTTTTCCCCTCGGGTAGTGATTTTTGAACATGCTCCGAAGTTTTCGCAATCGTCAAAGTAGAAAGCACTAACGGCCGCCCGCTAGTGATGGTTTGAAACGCCGCTTTCGAGACCTTCCATGCCACTCACGGACATTCTGCGCCGTAGGGCGTGAAGGAGGATATGTTTGTTTTGCAAGCATGTCGCTTTTTCCCGACAAGACGTTAATTTTTTAACACACTCCAAAGTTTCGCGATCGTCAAAATAGAAAGCAAAGAGGACCGCCTCTTGGAGCAGTGTGTGTGCTTCGAAAGATCGAAGATCTCGGGATTCCACTGTGTTTTCGGCTGATTATGTCAGTGGATTGAGCAGTAGCGAGTCTGAGGATGTGGTCTTTCCAACGGACTTTGAGAGCGGCGCCGACGCAAGCCATCCTGGAACATCGGCGGCCGCAGCCCGGCACGCCAAGCTGTAGTGCTTGCACTTAAATTTTTGTAGTGAAATACCTGTTCAATTAAATTTTTTTTTGTGCCTATTAGATGGCAAAACATTTTGTGTATCTCGTAATTTTTGTTACATATTTTTATTAGTAGATACAAGCATGTCTTTACAAACTTTGTTCAGCTTTATCCCACAATCTCAATTCTAGCAATTTATATCTTTTTTATGATGTACATCTTGTTAATAAACCTTTTATGTGGGAAAAGTGCATTTATTCTGCTTTTTGCTTATGTATTACATAAAATATTGATTGCAGTAGTTCGTTAAAAAAAAAAGAAATCTGGCGTGACCTACAAAAAACACCTATTTTCCTCATGGTACGGAAAGAGTTAAGCTGACTTAGTTCAGAAAACCTGTAAGTACCTAGCATTAAAAAGCAGTGGAATGATTGAGAATTTATAATGCGTCCTATAAACAAGAGTGAAAGTTCGTCTACTTTGAACTAAAGCTATAGGACAACAAATTTGTGGGTGTAAAATTTTCTTTGACATTTCAAAAATTTGTTCTAAGAACCTTTTATGATAATAATCACCAATATATTGGTTCTTTTGTACTCCACCAGAGTTCATCTTTCTAACAAAAAAAATATTACACGAAAGAAAGGAACTGCAATGGTAACAGTAGTGGAACCAGATATAATGCTCTTCCAATATTTGGAAGGGATTACAATTTAGCTGTGAAGAAAAAAAAAACTAAGCCAAATGAAAAATTAGCTTATATAGAAGTAGCACATCAAACAAACAAGGCAACTTTCATCTCAATTTATCTATTCATTAAATAGTGTACAGGGCGCCCTCTTCTGTTAATGACAAGGCTGTGTTTGTTTACTTTTTTTTTTTTGATCATTCTTATGTTTTGTCAAACAAATGAAAAAAAAAACGTGACCAAGAACACTTGCCACTCTTTTCTTTCTTCTCTCATTTTGCAGCATGCATGACCCAATTATTCCAAACTCTTCCCCAAGGAGCAAGCACCAGAAGAGAATGTACGTAACCAAGTTTAAAAATGGTTGGAAACATGCAAAAACAAATGTAAAGCAAATACAACTTTTTTTCTGGTCCTCACTTCCTCATTTAGGTGCAGTAAATTTTCGTATGATGACATACGTGAAGTGCACAAGCGACGCTACCTTCTGCAGGTAGGTTGTTATGAACTGTTTGTTTACAACATATATACCATGTATACAATTTTCGAATGTGCACCTTCTTTATTGCAACAGCAGTTATAAGGACATTCGAGGCTCGTTCACGCCATTGTGCTGTCACAGTACTGACAGCATGTGCCCAGCCTGCACGTGGAGGTTTAGAAGGTCCCCAGAGACATGCAATGTGTTTGGCTACAAAAATGATGAAGCCAAGTGGATGCATCATCGTTATCAGCAGCATCAGCAGCATCAGCAGCAGCCTGGTTATGCCCACTGCAGGGCAAAGCCCTCTCCCATACTTCTCCAACTACCCCGGTCATGTACTAATTGGATCCGATATAGCAGAGTGTGATGATGCATCCCTAGATGATGCACCCCATTATCTAGGGATGCATCATCACGCTCTGCTGTATAGGATCTTGCAGCAGCCAGGGCAGCATTCTGTCCTGTGCTGCTAGTATGAGAATTGTGTGCACACACGTTAGCATTCCTGCAGAGCATGTGTGTGCATACCACATTGAGATGCATTTATTGGTCTGGATGGAACAAATAGTAAATGTCAAGTTAGCATGAACAAACGCCAACGATTGTTCATTGACGCACACAAACGCCAATGGTTTTTCATCGGTCTCGTATCGTGCGCCATTGAGCTGCAATGCCTTAACACTGCTTGCGACGTTCCTCATCGTACCAGCATTGTGAGATGCCCGGTATCTGCCAGAGCACTATTTCTTCTGCACAGCAGCAGTTGTCTCACATGCTGCATCGCGTCAACATGTCACCATCATGTATTGTTAGAACATCGTCTGAAGTGCTTGAGAGCAATGCTAAACCTTGTTATTGCTTTGAATACTTCAACTTCGGGCAAAACTGTAAACGTTATCCTGAAGAAGTTTGCTAAAACTGGCATGCATGTCAAATTTACTTGATTGGTGATTCATTGACTAGATTTCTGTTAGAGCTCCCTGGTCACTGCCATAATGCCCTCTGGTCTGTGATAAACCCACATGAAGCCCTTCTCAAAAGCACTGCAGAAGTGAAAGCGCGTGCACTTTTTACTCCCATGCAACACTCCAGAGAGAAGTTGCCCACTCCTTCCAGTTGAGAAGTCTTCACTACCCACACCTTATCATGAGTATGAAGTTTGCCCAGCATTGAGCTCTTCCTGCATGCATTTCTTTACACAAAGAGACACTTTGCATGCTTACACTACAGTCGAACCCTCCTATAACAATATTCAAGTGCCACAAAAATTCCATTGTTATAACCAATAATTGTTATAACTAGGTTGCATGAAAAAAAATCAAAATGGAGGATGGCGTAGCTGTTCCGAGCAAACTATAATGGCGGGGAGACCAGTTCTCCCCACCACCTTCCTTCATCCGGCTTCTGATTATGTTGACTCGTTTAAGTGTTTAACTCTGCTTCCTGCGTGCTCCAATCACATGTTGTTAACAAGCTGCGGCTGTTGGCATTCGAGAAGGGCACTGCTATAACAACTGCAAAGAGGGGTCACGGGCGGCAAGTGACACTCGAGCTCTGCCAAGGCATCGCTTTGGTGGCCCCGAAAGGTGCCTTTTATCTAAAAAAAAAATGCTGGGACGTGATCACCACAAGCATCTCGCCACAAATCTTCCACTGGCTCGCGCAAGAAAACCGTATGTCCGTCAGCCTTGCTTGCTTTGCGCTAAGCTTGCCGACATCCTTCTCCAAGGCATCCAAGTGCTCCACGTAGTGAAGTGGAAGGTCCCTCGCGAGAGCAAGCCCATGAGGGACTTAATCATCTACAGGACCTCATGCTTGGAAGAAATATTCAAGCTATTAAACTAGAAAAACTTAGGAGTAAGGATCGACGGCGAATATCTCAGCAGCCTTCAGTTTGCCGATGACATTGTTCTATTCAGCAACAATGCAGACGAGTTACAACAAATGATTAAGGACCTTAACAGAGAGTGTAAGAGTGGAATTGAAGATTAATACGCAGAAGACAGATAATGATGAATAGCCAGGCACAGGAACAAGAGTTTGTGATCGCCAGTCAGCCTCTAGAATCTGTGAAGGAGTACGTTTACCTAGATCAATTAGTCACAGGGAACCCCGATCATGAGAAGGAAATTGATAGAAGAATAAAAGTGGATTGGATCGCATACGGCAGACATTGTCAGCTCCCGACTGGAAGCTTGTCATTATCATTGAAAAGGAAGGTGTACAATCAGTGCATTTTACCCGTGCTGACATATGGGGCAGAGACTTGGAGACTGACAAAGAAGCTTGAGAACAAGTTTGGGACCATGCAAAGAGCGATGGAACAAAGATTGCTAGGCATAACGTTAAGAGACAGAAAAAGAGCGGTTTGGATCAGAGAGCAAACGGGTATAGACAATATTCTAATTGACATCAAGCAAAAAAAATGGAGCTGGGCAGGTCATGTAATGCGCCAGTTAGATAACCGTTAGACCATTAGGGTTATGGAATGGGTACCGAGAGAAGGGAAACGCAGTCGAGGACGGCAGAAGACTAGGGGGAGCGATGAAATTAGGAAATTTGCGGGCGCTAGTTAGAGTCGGTTGGCGCAGGACAGGGGTAATTGGAGATCGCAAGGAGAGGCCTTTGTCCTGCAGGGGACATAAAACAGGCTGATAATTATGATGATGATGATAAAAAAACTACCACTGAAATATTGACATATCCAGGCATATAGTTTGCATAAAGTAAGTGACGATCTTTTATGCCACGGTCACATGTGGAACTTTCGATCATGATCAAGCCTGATCAAGATCGCATTTCTCGACCGTGATCGACTTCCATCCATAGCTTGCGCAGAGGAGCCAATCGCGATTGAGAAATTCGATCCCAATCGAGCTTGATCACGATGTTACTGGGGTATTAATAATAACACCACAAACTCTGCAACTCTGGCACAATTCATTGACCAACAATAAACTGAAATAAATTAAAATTAATAGTGCAGAAATTTTGACATTTTTCTCTTTTCTGACCACAAAAATCAGGTGCACATTCGAACAGAGCAGATACGGTACATGTTTTGGGTGTCCATAATGTCGGAATCAATTCAGTGTTCATCACGGCGCATAACCGTATGACTTCCTCCAGTTCTTCTTTTCAGTTAAGTTTTTCACGTGGGTAAAGAGTTGTACATGTGATAGGCTAATTAGACATGCCTTGTCTTTTTATAGCCAATAGCCCTGGAAGTTTTCTCAGCCGATGGGCGGAACTACCTGCTGGTGTTTCCACGCAAAGTCCGCAACAAGGTCTACACTCGTTTCTTGTCAGCAGCCACTGCGATAACCGACAGCGCCCAGGAATCCTTGGCAGGGCAGCGCAGAGGTGCCAACGTAGAGTCAGGGTAAGGTGCAATGCATATTTAGGAAGTCTGGTCTTTGTGCCACACCTCCTTATTGAGGATTGTTATCTATATGCAGCCAGCAGCTAAGGTTGACAACATTCTATTTTAATAAGGTTGATATATTTATTGAACTGGATGTCAACATAGCAGTACAGTCAACCGTCGTTATAATGAAGTGACTGTGATGGCGAAAAAATTCGATATAAGTGGTAATTCAATAAAAGAGACTCCTCCATAAAAGCTATAAAGGCAGAATTCAAATAGCACAACTCTGCTGAAGTCTAATACGGGTGTCACATAGCACATTTGCAATCATGATTGAGCCCGATGGATGCACAGGCACTGTGATGGCGATAGCTGGTGACAGAGAGGGTTGCTCGCAAAGCGCTTCAAGTAATGTGGTTTAAAATGCATGTGTTTGGGTCGGGACTGGAAGAAATATTGAATAAAGCAATAATTTGAGCAAAAAGATTTCATTTCAACGAGAGTCTACTGTATATCAACAATACTATAATGTACAGAGAGAGTAACACATTAAAATTCTTTTTGATGGTTTGGTAAACTGAAGCATAATTTATACCTAATCGCTGTTATTTTTTTATGCTGGTCTGTAGGTTAGTTAGGCTGCATAGTGAAAAAAGAAAAACAAACACATTAGACACTTTTCATTCATGTGGTGCACCAAAACATGTGTGCTCCACATGCTTTGGTTCACGTGGTTGTAACCAACAAAAACTAAAACCTCTCCGTACACCCTCTGCTTCTCACTCATAATCTGGCAGGTATGGTCCCATAGACAGTTAAGTAGTACAGACAAACCTCATCATAACAAAGTCACATTTGAGGCAAAAATGTCATTATATCCAATATTCATTATAAGCATGTATTCACTACATGCTGATATTGGGGAGACAAACTTTATATTGTTATATCTGATAATTTGTTATATGCGTATTCTTCATAGTATAGTCGATTTCCATTAATTCGACCGTGACGGGATCGACGAAATGGATCTAATTATCCGGCAGGTTGAATTAAACAAGATGCAGAAAAAATGCCAAAACACCGCTGATTATTTGGCAGCATTTGCCCAATTCTAACACGCCCCCAAATCAAACGTGCTCCTACTTGCTGTGTGTCCAAAGTAGAAAACTAAAGTAAAAATGACATTAAAGCTTCTAAACAAAGTAGAAATCCAATGCGTACCCAATTGTTTAGCAAGAAAGAAAGGCAAGGGTCTGGTGGGGCACAATGGAGGCCTGTTTTCTAAAGTCAGCTTCGCCTCTATACAAGTGTGTTGTGCTATAAAGCATGCGAACGTCGCGAAGATGGTTTTGGTTTTGTGTCCGATTGCACCGTGCAGGGCTATTGAAAAATAGGGGGGGGGGATAAGTGCCGTAAACAGACATTGGCGAGCTACAGTTACTTCTTAGAAATCTTCCCCAAGGTAGGCCCAAAATAGGCACTTTCGATGGGAGATTTTTGACGTGTTCAACGAATTCACTGTCCTCTAAGCTTCGTTGAGACGGATGCTGCTGCAAAAGGGGTTGCTATTAGGGTCACCATAGGAGTGAAGCGCATGCTTGACTCCTGTGTTTAAGTTATCCATGTGAAGGCTAAATTTAGGATCAAAATTACCCAAGTTTGGTACCATGGGTACTGGCTGGCACCTTCAGTTGAGCTTAAATTAACCGGAGTCGAATTAAAGGAAGCCTGCTATATAGGTCCGACTGTCGTTTCTTGTTAGTGTACAACTAAAATGCATAGATTGTTTGTGTGAATTCTGAGCTAGTACTCTACTCAGATCCAAAGGAGTTAAACAAAGTACTAAGATAATTTTTGTATACTTCAACTTTTTGCTTATATTGTTATGACTAAAAAAATGCAATGCACGTGTGGTTTGTGTGGTTAGCCATTTGCAAAAACGTCTACAAGGATGCTGACTAGGGTGAAAGAAAGGTATTCTTACAAAAATGCAGCCAATTCAACGAATTGGAATCTATATACAGCAAAGCTTCGTGTGAGTGCATAGTCGAAACACGAGTGCACGTATGCACGCACACACATAGACACAAAAGTGCGGGCACACACAAATTATACCAAGCCTTTTGTTATAAGCAGAATTGCAGCTTACTAACGAGTACGACAGATGCCTTGAATGCATCATGGTTTCAGAGGCAGCATGCGCATATGTACGTAGCGCAATTCGAGTCCATTCTATCTGCAAGAAGCATTTACTTCCTCATTATCGTGCAGCCACGGATACTTGAAGGCGAGCTTTCTGGTTCTTTTTTTTCCTTTCCCCCACACGGCTGGCGGCACCACTGCCGTGGATATGCGAAGGCGAGCTCCATCTGGTGGTGGTGCAAGGAACCCGGCAGCACATGCGGCACGCATACTTTGCTGTGATTGGTTGGCCTATTCGTCATGAGAACAGCCAGGCTGCAGCCACAGTCATGAAACCCGGCGAGGTTCGCAAAAAAAAAAAGCTTTGCTTTTAAAAACTTTCACAAGGCTTCCACACGTGGGAGAAAATCATAGTTCTTCATGAACAGACTCTTTGGCAGTGCCAGCTGGGTTTACCCAAAAGTAAGAGGCAAATAGTGTAATTAAAAATAATTTTAAAACCTTTTTCATGTTCAGTGTAGTCTGAAATTATGCTGACACAAACTGAAGCCATGAAATAAATTGTACAGTAATCCAAATGACATATAATAGTATATATGTCTACAAAAGGACAGCTTACTTTTTGCAAACTACATGAAGCAGGTGTGGCCTGGGCAGGTAGGTCTTGTTATAGGTGATATTTTGTATAAACCGCTCGGACAACTCAAACTTGAGGAGTTGAATGATATGGTACCGTAGGGCTAGCGAGTCTAGAACAAAGTATATCCGAGGCATACAAAAAGATAAGCGCACAGCTCATCCCCACTCTTCAGTGTACAAAAAGTATGGCACAGTGGGTTTGGTGACTCTGTTGAAGCTGTTGTGGTGGCTCCAATACGTGGGCATCAACACTTGCAGCATCTCTCGTCGCAACTGCACACTGGGACACAAACTGCCAACATTGCATGTGTGTCACGCAGGGAAGCTGAACAGCAGATTTCGAGCACCTTGCGGGGAAGACTAAACATTAGGGGACTCAAGAGAGTCAAGCATTCTCACATCCTTCCAACCGTAAATCACTCCATACTCTGGTGAAAACATGCACAGGGGCTAATATCTACATGTGATCCATAAACTAGATGCAGTACATACAGGAAATGTCCACAAACTCAAATGACCGTTATGTGCAGCACCAATGCCTCTGGTTTACAGCACTGGCTCTCGTTGCTCACTGAGTGTTGCACAGCTGGACACAGCTGTCCACTCTGCCAAACAAGCCACAGGCATCTCCATTGCCTGGGGTGACTTAATCCTAGTTCGACGCATCAGGCAGCAGTGTAGATGATGTGCAGATTACAGCAAGGCAGGGGTGACACCGCACATGCTACATGCACTCGAATGCTCGACAAAACACTGAAGTAGGCAAGGGAAAGCAACTCTGCATGCACACCATTCATATAGTGCAGTGTTCAATTTGGCTAGCCAATATAGACCTTTTCATCGGGCGAGGAGGATAGCGCGCGCGGAGAGCCTTTCCTCCTCTCTGGCTTGGGCGATCCGGCGCGGTGCTGCTTGAAAGTATTGCTGTCGCATGCTGCGGAACGATTTCGAGATGTTTTAAATGGTACTTTGTGAAATTTACGCCATGTCCGTTCATATAAGATCGTCAGGGAAGTGTTTTGGTGCATCGGTAACTACAGTAGGCGAAAATGTGTCTGTCTTGGGGCCGCAAAAATGTGACGCGCTTTATCAGCTGCGGTGTACGCACATTATCAGTCACGGTGTGTATGTGTTGTGAACTATTTTGCTTATATCGGTTTTAATTCAACAAAGAAACCCGGTGTCTCTTTATTACCAGCATTAAATGATAAATCAGCTCACTGTCTGATCGCTTGGCGTAGGGAGTAAAACATAAGAGTGCATGCTCGTGCATGGCCAAGCGGCAGGCGCTATCAAATATTTGTGATCACCGGCATCGTTCTGGTGCATTTCAAGTCTAGTAGGCTTGAAATTACTATATGTCTACGCTAGCCTTCCTGCATGAGGCCGATGGCACTGCTCAACACAGCGATCACTGCGGTTGGTGAACCAGCACGATACAAATGTAAGCTGTGCGCTTCAGCATTGCCTTTTTGGCCTGTATACTGCCATAATATATGAGAGGGATTGCATCAAAAGAATGCGATGGCTATTTTTGAGGACAAAATTTCCGTAATATGTGTGAGTGTGTCATAGACAACGAAACGAACACAACCGAAAAAAAAAATTCGGTTATCATCCTCTTTCTCGAAAAAGCAAGAGAAAACGGGCTAACGCCGCAATAAGACCTCGCATAGTCACGGCACACAACGTTTATAGATACATAACCGCTGATGTCGTATGCTTAGACCATGCGGTATATAGAACAAAGATATCTGTAATCCAGCACCTACCACTGCTTAGGATGCTCACGCAGTTCGTAAACAGTTCCTTTGCTGGCCAAGCTTAATTCAGACTGTAAGGTATGCTGCTATTACTTGCCCAAACTATTTTATTCAGGGGTGGAAACCTCATCCATCAAACCAAGTAGTCATGCAATGTAACCTGCAGCGAACAGTTCGAACGTTTGTCAAAGTATAACATCACAGCTCCTATCGTAGCAGAACGGTACCCACGCCGCTACGATCGTCGCGTATGTTTCATGGCTCCTAAACCGCAGCTTAGAAATAGAGGATAACACTGCAATAATGTCACATTATATAGTGAATGGAACATTCAAAAATGCACAATTGGTCTCTGAGGCTGATTGTAGGCTCAAATATGCACACACACATCGCGCTGCGTGTTCCGTTCACCTCAACGCCAGCAGAAACTCCGGCCATGACGCCTTAAACCACTTCAGCACGTCTCACAGAACCGTTTACCATGTAGAAGATGCACGTCGTACTAAACAGACCGCACGACCGCAAAAAAAAACGCCAGAACCTACCGCTGAGCATATACCTGCCATGCAAAACACTGCTTTCACCCAAGCCAGTATGGCGCTGCCCAGAGGCGGCGCCTACGAAAAAAACGGTCTATATCTGGTGGCTACTTAACTGGTAGGTTCATATGAACAAAGCTTGCTTTCTTGAGTCAAACAAGGAATTTCAATTCATGTGAGGCTAGCTAGAATGAGAGGTCAGCGAAGCGGGGCTATCTGAACACCACTGCCCAATGGGTTGTGTCCCTCCACATGCGACAGGCAACTCCAAAAAGCCTGAGGCTAAGTGAATCGCTAATTTGGCAGCAACCAGTATCCAACAAAACGCCTGAAATGGGCAAAAAACAGGCATCTATGAAAAAAATTCAGCTCTGTAAGGTGTTCCTACTATGCCCACTGTATGCAACAGCGTCTGGCTGGTGGCGCCCGCCCTCCCAGATGGTGTTGAAGCACCCAAGTGTCGAACCACAGTACCAGACTGCTCATAATGGCACCTGTGGCGTCTGGTCACCCAATTCCCCAAGCCGCTACTCCCAGGATCAAAGAAGGGGAAAGAAGTTTTCTACAGAAAAACTCGGACCACCCATGAGTCTTCCGTAGGCTGATTTCGGATAAGATAGCCAACCATGTCCAGTCAACATATTTAAATGATGTGAAAAGAAAATTATATACTGTAGAACATCATTCATATGTTTTAGAACAAACGCAGTTTTAGAAAAAGATACTAACTGGGAAAAGGTACGATCCAAAGTAACTAAAAAATTTTGACAGGCTCAACTGTTATTGACATCTACATAATGCGAAGCGTCGCATGGATTGTTTCAGCATGAGATGCCGTTGCTTGTCAAGCTCGTGGTGCTCCAGCGGCCCGAGATGCATTTTGTTGTTTTCCTATTGCATGGTGTTTTAAGATGGCGACTGGAAACCAAAGCGAAATCGAGCTGGTGGGCAATGCCAGATGCCACCGAAGCGAAACATGATGCTCACGTCGCACCGCCTGCAGCAGGGAACAGTGACGCGTTTGGATTATTGCCTGCTAAAGGCGTGCAGTACGTTACCAATGGCACTGCACCCCACGCACTGTAAAACAGATAGGTGAAGATGCTATCGCAATAGGTTTGGCGGCGATAGCTGTGAATGTTGCGTGCGACGACCCGGGCAGAGATTTGCTGGTACCGGTATAAGAAACTGTGCGTGCTGTCATTTTCATGTGAGACAGGCAGCCATATACTGTTCTCAATCGCCTGCGCCTCGCGCCTTTTATTACGGAAGCAATTATACAAACACTCAAGGCGCATTTTTGCCAGTGGCGTCGGCGTGAGGTTCCATATAAAGTCCAAGGGCGATAAAATCGTCGCTGCGTGCCATATGCTGTATGTGCGAGCGAAAGCGTGCGCCAGCGGGGAAGGTGGGCGGGAAGCGCACCCTCTCCTGTCGCATGCGAGGTACAGGGGTGAGGTGAGGGAGGGGGGCATTCTTCACGCGGGTGCCGTATCTTGAAAGCAATCTGCGATGTGGCCAAAGTGCGCGCCCACGCGGGCCTCATCTTGAAAGCGATTTGCGAGGTTCGCAGAGTCAGTGTAGTGCTAGTAGCTTTGTATGTGCTGTGGTTTTGACGTTTCATTCGCGTTGAAGCGAGAGATGCACAAAGGTCAATTCAATCGCTGATGCGGCCGTGATTCCTCACACCAGCATTTTGAAGCGTTTCCGCGCTCATCGAGTGAGATGTGTTCATGTTTACCTGTGCGCATGTGACACCATGCTCATTATTTTAGTTAAAACACGTTGGCAGGCTAGTTAGTTTGAATCCATGATAGAATGTGTAAGTGCGACTGAACAAGGACTGTCTCTGTGTGTCAGTTTCTTTCTACGTCCTCGTTCAGTCGTGTTTACACATATCATTGTTCATTTAGTTAGTAAACAAATGTTTACAAGCTTATACGGCCTATAAAACTGCTATCCTTAGTTCATATAGCTATCTGCTAATTTGCTATCGCAATCGGTGCTTCACCTTTTGGACGAAACTGCAACTTATTCTTGTTCACATGGGATCTAGATGCCAGAAAACGTGTACTATTGCAGTCTGCAGCAGTGAACAGCGGCGCATTTCGGTTATCGCCTATTCAAAGCGTGCGCTATGCTTCCGACCTTACCAGGCGCTGTGAAACGAATATGTGAAGGTGCTTATTGCAATAGGATTGGCGGTGATAGAGTTGAATGCTGCGTGCGACGACCCTAGAGAAGATTTGCTGGTATCGAAATAAGAAACTGAGTGCGCGCCGGCGTTTTCACATGAGACGCGTGAGCGAGTATTGGGGTGAAGCTGCTGTGGTGGGTAGCTATATACTGTTCTCGATCACGTGAGCCTTACGCATTTTCTTGTTTACATGGGATCTAGTGGCCGGAAAACGTATCATACGGTCACAGTTTGGTGACATACTGAACGTTGGTGGCGTAAAATCGTCTTTTCCGGGAACATATGAACCGGTAAAAAATGAGCGTAACTCTATTGGGTCATTTTTTGTGTTCTCGATTGCGAACGTTGGCACCAGGAAAACGTATGTAATGGGAACGTATCAACGAGATTCTACTGTAGTTCTTGTGGCAGCAAAAGTGAATCCAATCTTACTCTCTTGAAAAAAAAAAATGATTTGATCAAAAAATTACCAAAACATTAACATTCTGAATGTTAATAATCGAAAGTTATCCTGCCACGAATAAACATAATCTTGTGACGAGCTTCAGATGTAGAATAAAAAAATTACAAACATAGCATAAACTTCAGTTTGCCTCTCATTTCCATCCTTTCTCTTGCATCAAATGACAAACCCAAGGGGCTGAAACTTTTTGCACACCTCAAGTGAACTATTGTGTTAAATGATGCCAAATTATATTCTTCCACTCGTTTTCTTTCATGTACAAAATGGGTGCCCAATTATCCATGTTTATCACTAAATGGAATGTTTTTTAAATGTACAAAAAAGACACTTTTTATTTTTTTCAAAATGCTCCCAGTGAATATAAGGCAAATTCCCTATCAATTCATGAAGTAGTGTTTTGCGTTTTGCTATAAGTGTACATGATGTATTGGAACAAATACAACCCGTTTCGCATAATTTCAGTTGTGGGTGGAACTGTGCTTTGGGGTTTCCTTAGCTTTTCGAAATTAACAGCCCTCACATAAAGTGAATGATGGGCCCTTTCACGGAATAAAGCCTGTAATAACTTCAATAATTTAGCAGCTGCAATATGCAATATAAATGCAAAAACGGTCTTTGCATGCACACATTTAGTGTGTTTCATTATTGCTGCATCGTTGCCTTGCCACAGTGCATCAGGACTGCTGGTCTACTCTCAGTGTGAAAACAAAGCAGGTTCTTTTACTCTTTTTTAGTTGTTTGCTCACGGACAGGGAAAATTCAGCTGGAAGCTATGATTCAGATTATGCTATTTATCAGGCTACCAAATGTTCCCTACATGGAGAATATCAGACCTATCATCAGAACTATTGTCCTTGAGCAAACAAGTCGTTACAGAGATCAATGAACTGGTTTTCTTTAGTTGAGCATTCTTATGTGGAGAATTTATTGTTCTTCCCACTTTCACCTGAACTTGCAATCGTCATTCCGACTACTCTGCCACATATGCCACATATGGCACAACTGAATCTCATGTACAGAGGCCAGGCATCTTGCTTTTCTTTTCTGAATTCTTTCAGGCTTTCTCATAAAAATGGATTAACTTCACATTTCGTAGTTTATTTCCGAGTCTCTCCACAAGCTCTTGTGTAGTTTGGTTACAAATGTTGCCGCACCTCTCAAGGTGTTATGGGTTGCATGTTGCTCGACGACACCACCACTCCATCGCATCCATTCATGCCATGTACCGTTGCAGAGAACAGCCATTTTGTTGACACAAACTTGCTGTATAGAAGACCGTGCGATAAAGGTGTCATCATGCAGCAATGCCCAGCTCCATCAGTAGTCTATTGAGCTGAGTCACATAAGCTGAAATAAGGGCGAGGCAGGGAGCAAATGACAAGGCACTTTCATTACAGCCTTCCTTCTGTATGTCATCGCAGGGAAGGGAACTGTTGTGTTTGTCTGTGCCACCTTACTGCGCACAGAACTACACCCCACAAACACGGATAAATGCAACACCCGTCAGTAACTATCAGAAGCGCCATCAGTTCCAGAGCACATGGCAGATACCACCAGCAGCATGCTGTCTCGAACGTAACTGCACACACAACCACAAGCCAGGAACGCAGACAAACACAGCAGGAATCGAACCTGGCTGCGGTGGTATAAACTTTTTGAGGTCAGACACCGAAAACATGCGATGGTCCTGGGGTAGCATATGCACTTTCTGTCAAAGCGCTGGCTGCGGCAGATGTGAGATAGCAGAAATGTCCAGTGCCAATGGTGTTTTATTTTGTATTTTGTATTTAGAAGCTATTACGAGGTCTCGGTGCAGCTGTTGTTTTAAGCCACTATCAGTGTTTTGTTGCTTTGAAAGGGAAGCATTTTTACTAAAGGCTGGAATATGTTTTAAACAGCCTTGGAAGCTGTAATGCACACTTCCACCCACAAATTAAATTATGTGATATGGGTCGCATTTGTTTCACTATATCGTAGGCACTTGCAGCTGAAAACAAAATACTATTTCATGAATTGATAGTGTGCATGCCTGAGTTTCACTGGGAGCATTCTGAAAAAGAAAAAAGTGTGCTTTTTTGTACAAATTTCTGTAATTTCCATTTAAGTACAAACATGGTACATTGGCTGGTCACTTTGTACACGAAAGAAAACGACTGGAAGGATAAACTTTGGCATCAATTAACACCTGGGTGTCTACCAACTGGGAAAACTGGGAATTCCCAGGGATTGTGAGTAGTATGGAGAAACTCAGGGAATTTGTGCCTCTATAAGGGAAAATTAGCTGTAATTTTATTGAAAGGGTCGAAAATCGCAGTAATGCTGGCTCAAGTAACAGACAGGAATCGTAATGAATCGTCTTTGACATCCTGTCGTCGGCTGGAGGAGTTGCCAGTGTACTGTCAACAACCAACTTTCCGGATTCCCGATAATTTGGACGGCTTCGGGGCACCACCACGTAGCCCATAGTCAATGTATCAGAACGTCTGAAATTTCGGACGCAAGAACTCTTTGCCGTCTGATTTTCAGGACATTTTGCTGTGACCGCAGGTGCGAAACGGCATCAAAGCCACCACCGCTGCCATTTTGATTACCTCGCCGCCTCGAACTGGCGCTCTGGCACGCAGATACGCTGGCAGCCGTAGCCACCACTGCAGCAACGCTAGGCCTAGCTGCTTCGACGTTCACTATGAAGCTTCTTGCCGTTGGGTGCCGTGTTTTTTATTGGAAGAATTCGCTGCTGGGGGGGGGGGTCAGCAATGGCACGGACTCCGCCATTGTGATCCTCGCGATTGGCTTAGAAGCTTGGAAAGTGCGGTGCGTTGCATAATGCCAGTTTCCGAAAGTCAGCTTCGCCTCTGTACAGAAATGTTACTTGAAGCATACGCAAAAGTATTGCAGTGAAGCATAACAAGCGTGGAAAGGGGCTATTGCCACGGGACACAGTATGTATTCCTTAATTATACATTCATGCACCCGGTATTTCCTGTCACAGTACGAGCACCAATATGCTTAATACGTGTACCGACAGGCCTTCAGAGCGTTTTCGAATGTGCCTGTGGCGGTTTGAGCCCTTAAGGGCAGTAAATGACATGCATTTATTTTTTCCAACTGGCCAATTTTTCGGATGTGTTGGCGGGCCTTAGGGAGTTCGAAAAAGCGGACGTGAACTGTGCAACTGACCTAAAAGATGCTTCAAATGGTCTGTGGGGCGAACGAGTGGCAGAAGGAAGACAAGAACAGAAAGGACCTATGCATTGAGGAATTAGCGGGAAAGGAAGCGTGCTACCGCCATTTTGAAGGAGCTTGAGCTCAAAAAACAAAGTGTTGGCTGATGCCAACATGCAGGTGTCCCTCATCCAAACCAATATGAACTCTTTATTCGTATTTGAGAATGTCCTACTCGATTTGCATTTTTTTAAGACATTTTATTTTCTGGGCATTTTACTAACCCCTCCCTCCTATTCTCTTTTTGAATAACATAAACACTACTCCTTAGTACTCAAATTAGATTGTCATTCTTTTTTAAATTTTTTTCATATGCTTACTAGAGAGTGACAGCATCTGGCAATATGGTTTCAGCCCGTCTTGACATAAAACATAGTTCTGCATCACTCAGGGAATTTTGCAAAGGCACTCAGGGAAAACCTGGAAACTCTGGGAATTTGGAAATTTCAGCTTGGTAGACACCCTGAACACAATAATTTGCTTGAGATGTGAAAAACATTTCAGGTCTCTGGGTTTGTCATTTGAAGAGAAGGTGGAAGTATGAGCCAAATTGATGTTCATGCTATGTTTGTAATTTTTTGTTCTACATCTGAAGCTCCCAACAAGATTATATTTATTCTAGCCAGGGGAAGATCTAATTACTATCATTCGGCAAAAATATTTTGGTTATGGTATGAATGCTATTCCTGTAATCATTTGGGAAAGTGCCACTAATGCACAGTTCGCGGATGGTGGCCTGTGACACAAGAAATGTAGGGATTTCTTTCCAAGAAAAATAATTGTTTTGTCAAGAAACTAAGCTTGAATTCGCTTTTGCCGCCCCAAAAACTATATTATAAATCTTTTTCGCATAATTTAAAAATGTCGACCGGACATGGTTTGCTGATCTTTAGAGAAACCAGCTGGTATTCATTTACTTCAGGCATGCCGATGCTCCATGGGCTTTATGCCTCACACTCCCAGGATACAGACCGTGTGGCTCTTGTACCGAAGAATGCACTTACAAACGCTTGTGAAAAGGCTTAGAATAAGGACAGCAGCCATCGCATCGCTGTCAAGAAAGCATGCCGCTAAATTTAGCAGTCGAAATTCATGCTAGTCCCACACTCATTTGGTTCAAATAAAGGTTGTCTAGTTTCAAACAGAACTGTCGTTTGATGTTCCAACAGCCTCGCATTGGGCACCAAGATAGATAGTATGCCCTGCATGCTGCTAGGACTGAAGGAAAGCTCCGGTTATAACCATGCTCAATAGCTCCATAACGCATCCCCAACCCTTCGTGCAGGTAAATCACCACTACTTGTTTGGCCGAACAAGCCAAAACAGCGGTGTATACTCAAACAGTATTTATTGCTGAGAGTAGTACAGTAAGCAATAAGCACTTGGAGAAGGTTCATCTGCTCCATAATAGTGATAAGAAGGTTCATCTTGTTACATCTGGCTGGTCAGGCAAGGAGCTCGCTCGCGAGACAGTAATGTAATCCTGGTGGTAATATTTAGCAGCCAGAAAGCACATCTCAATCGAGGGTACTCTTCAATACCTTTTTACTTGTGCGAGAGGGCTGTTTTGATTTCTCAGAAGTGATAGCAAAATGAGAAGGGGGCATTGTGAACCTCCGCTGCGCCCCAGCCAGCCCCGGGTGTGGATCGCGGTCTGCAATCGTGCTCCATTGCGATATGCTGGAGGAAGTGGGATGTTAACGAACCCCAGGTGGTCAGAATTAATCTGGAGCCCTCTACTATGGCATCCCTTATAGCCCACTGTGCAGTTTCAAGACCAAGTCCCACGATTACATTAATGATTATTAACACAAGGCAATTCATACAGGCTGTTGGCTCCTTTCACTGCAGTGGAAACAAAATGACACTTCTCCAGTGATCACTCAGGGCAAGTTACCAAAATCATGCATGAACTGGAAACTTAGAGGACCAACCAGTGGTTGATTAGTGGCAATGGTGTTGGGCTGCTAAGCACACACAAGGTCGTGGGATCAAATCACGGCCACGGCGGCTGCATTTCGAGGGGGCAAAATGCAAAAACACCCATGTACTTAGATTTAGGTGGACGTTAAAAAGACGCTGGTGGTCCAAATTATTCCCGAGTCCCTCGTTACAGCATGCCTCACAATCAAATCGTAGTTTTGGCATGCAAAACCACATATTTTTTTTTTTTTTTTGGAGACCCAAAGTGTCTTCTAAAGGTTTAAAAGAAACACTGATTGTTATGTGTGTTCAGCCTAGCAGTGTTTTCTTTTTTTTTAATGATACGTGCCACAAGAGAACATTCTATGAATGTTGTCATGTGTAATTTTACAGTTTTTCTTATATATTGGTGTTCTAAAATTGCTTTGTCCACGGCATCAGTAACATGTCCATCGCATGTTTTTTTAGTTTTCAACAAGTACATCTAGGTGCTAAGATAAAATAAAACTACTTTTTTTTTCTTTTGCCCCCTAAGTGTCAGAAATAAAGTAGTGCCTCAGTGTTGGTGCTGACACTCAAGAAAATCTCAGTATCTGCCTAATGCCACCTGCACCCACTTGACATGCGTCAGTGCCCCCTTCTGATTTTTAGTACTGTAGCATGAGACTGCAAAGTTTTATTGCCATCATGTAAACTTAAAAATACAAGCATTGCTTTGTGGGCATACAATGACTCGAAGGAATTATTGCATGTTCACTTGTATTCACACTTGCATTCAGGTGCTAAATACTAGAGCACTGAGAAACATGAACACTGTACGAGTAGTTTCTGGGTCTCACTTTCTTATTTTTTTTTACCTTCAAGTGATTAGCAGTTTTCTCCTGTATTTTTATGTGGCTTGAAAATGTCCTTATCTTTTAGGGCAAGTTTGCTAAGCAACCTCATAGGAGAGACGTCGGTAACACAGCGATGGCTGGTGAGTAAAATCTGGTAAAGAAAGCTATGATGTGTTATGTAGAGCATTTGATAAGTGCCGCAAAAAGAGAGGGCATGGGATAAGTACTACAAATGTAGTTTTTTAGGCCAAGGGACCATCAAAAGCTGTTTGGCAGAAAATGAAAGAAGAAATTTCCATATGCTAAAAGTAACTGAGCTCTGTATGGTATACCTGACTCTTAGGCTAATGTATACCAGGTTTTCTTTTATGTAAGCTGTATGAGGTTGATTGTGAAATTTCCTTTCTAATTTTTGAAGGTATAAAGTATGATATAAGAATACGCCTTGGCACTGCAAGACAGAATAAGATCACTGGCCTTTGCATGTAATTTTATCTTAGGGTCAGTAAAAATTTACAGGGGCTAAACTAGTAAATTAAACTCTCAAAATAATAACGAAGCTCCATTTAGCTTTCTGCATGAGTTACGTTGAATTTGCCGTAGTTTGCAGTGAAAGTTAAGGCTAGTGTATATATTTTTAAGTGGATCAATACCATTGTAGTGGGTTATTAAACTGCAGTGCTGTGAAAAGTTGCTCATACTATTTTTCAGAGGGGCGAGATCAGCAATTTCCAGTACCTGATGCATTTGAACACATTGGCAGGCAGGTCATACAATGACCTCATGCAATACCCAGTCTTCCCTTGGGTTCTTGCTGATTATGACTCAGAAGCAAGTAGCTTTTCTTTTGATACTCAATCTGTATTTTGTTCCAGTTCACCTAATGAAACTTGTTCATATGCCTGTGCAGGAACTAGATCTGAATGATTCATCAACTTTCCGCGACTTCAGCAAACCGATGGGTGCTCAGACAAGTGATCGTCTCGAACAATTCAAAAAGCGTTACCGAGAATGGGATGACCCTCACGGTTGGTTCTTTTCTCACTTTATGTAATTGCTTCTCCTAAAGCCAGCAGAAATCTGTTGCTCCTGAATACATCTGAATTTGTGTACCACATATGCTGACTTTTTTCTTTTTAGGAGAGACACCTCCCTATCATTATGGTACATTTTATTCATCCGCTATGATTGTGGCCTCCTATCTGGTTCGAATGGAGCCTTTCACGCAGCACTTTCTGAGACTACAGGTGATGTTTCCTTTTTTTATATGTAGTTTTGTTTGATGGATCATTAAAAAAAAAACTTGAGTAGTTTGGCACAGTGAATTGGTATGCACTAACATTGCACTGCAATGCAGCTATACACTGCATATGGACACACACATTTTAATTTTATATTGCATTTTTTTCATCACCACTTTTTGTACCTCAGCACCGATAAGTTTTTTTTCATCGTTGACATCTTCAAAGGCACTTATAGAGCCAGTCATGGCACTTTTGCCCTGCTCCTTGTAACAGGGCAAAAGTGTCACATTTACTTTCACACGCCATATGCTATGGGTGCAAGGGGAAAACTTGCAAAGGTGAGTCAAGAAAGATGATGGCTTGATGTGCACTGTTCTCCCACGTGCTCAATAAGCGCACACAAAAAAAGGGGGGGGGGGGGGTGAGCACACGTCTCCTTCTCTATCCCAGCCATGGCTGCGCATGGCTCCTCAGACTACTGAGAGCATAAGCGACCCGTGCGCACTGCCTAGGAGGCAATCTGCAGAGGGTGCAAAGCTCGGGCGAGCCTGTATGACTGATGGCTTCATGTGCGCTGTTCTCCCACATGCCTTGTGTTGGAGGTCGCATAGTCTCAAGTTTTGACGACACATTGAAGTGAAAGGCAGCATGAATTAGTGTTTGCTCTCCAATGCCCACGCTCTTCATCGTGCCAGCATTCTGAGAGTGAGTGTTCATGCTCATCGAGTGAGATCTTTTTATTTTGCCTATGCGTACATGACATCATGCTTATTAATTTAATTAGTAAGTAAATGTTTACTGCAATTTATAAGGCTGCTTAACTGCAACATTACTTTCTGTAGTTGTCTAATACTTTTCTATCGCTGTCAATGCTTCGGCTTTCAGACAAAATTAAGACTTTTTTTTCTTTATTCAGTATCTCCACTTTGCTGATGGATGATGCTATAAGCTGCAGCTCGAAATGAACGCACCTTTATCATGACACAGATTACTGCATGCACTTTAGCCAGATGTTCAGTCATTTTCATCTTAAAGAGTCCCTGAAAGGTTTGGATACATTTTGTAGACATGTAGAGTACAGCTACTGTAAATCATTCACATCACAATTTAAGTGAAGTGTCTCATATTAAGAGAGCTTTAGACGATTACAAGTTGCCCTCCTCCCTAGCCAGTATTTTTCTTCTCAACTCATTCGCCGAGAAATCGAGGCTAAGCTCCGCCTTCACTGGCTCTGTCGTGACATCTAGTTCCAGTGTCTTGGAGCTAAGTGTTTTTTACCTTTTAAAGGGGCCCTTGAACACTTTTCAAGCCACCATCTTCAGCAGGTTGTGTAGACTGACGGTTGGAGATGCTTTTTGCATAGATTAATTATCAAAATACAGTAGACTTCCTTTAAGACGAACTCAAAGGGATCATGAAAATTTGTTCGTCTGATCAGTTCATCTTACCACAGGAATAATTGGCAACATGACCAGGTGCATCCAAATATCTTTCTTCAAAACAGTAAATGAAGACTTAAAACGGGGAAAAAATGGCATAAAAAGCATTTATTTAGCTGAACTTAATAGAAAGGTGTTTTCAAGTGGTACTCTTACTTGGTTTCATCCAGTCCACAGTGGATGTTTGGCGATTCTGTGCAAATCGGGGAGCAGCCACAAACGATGTCATCTCACCTTAAATATCCTTCTGTGCCTTCGTACTGCTGGAAAAAGTTCACTAGGGAGTTAAAGTAGGGATCTACCGCCTCACAGGTCATCGGTGCAGGCTCCAAGCTAGCAAAAGTATGGAGTCCGCTGAGTGCGCAGTGAAGCAACGCAGCCTAGAGGAAAGTCCCAGTGATTATGAGCGAAGTGGGGAAGGAGAAACGAGGCAAAGCGTCGTGGAGGAGGAAGGTAGGCAGAGGCACGCTGGCTTGACCTCCTCTGGCAGTTGCTACAGGTTTCGTTTGCGATACAGACATTCCGGTTTCGTCTTGTGATAACGTTGTCCTCCATGCCATTTGCTGTGTGTGTGAGTGAAAGCATGCAATGGTGAGCCAACGATGTGGCTCAATCTCGCGTGCACAAAGGAGAAAATGGGGGGCGGGGGGAAGTGTGCCTGCTTCCGTTACACACATGGCAAGGGGAGGGAGGTGGGTGTTGTAATTCGACCACGCGCGGTCGCGTGGGCTTTATCTTGAACACGATCTGCTTTGGGGGCACAGTCTAGGTCGGTCAATGGCTCGTAGCTTTGCGTGCACAGTGTTCTCACCGCTCAGTTTGCGTTGAAGTGATCGACAGCCATGAAGGTCACTTCACTCGCTGCTACTGCCGTGATTCCCCATGCCAGCGTTTTGACAGCGAGTGTCCGCTGATTGAGTGTGATGGGTTCATGTTTGCCTGAACACGATGGCATTTTGCTTGTTATTTTAGTTAGTAAGTGATGTTCACAAGGGGGCGTTCTACTCTGACGGCTGCTGCATATGGCATGGCCACACGAACCCGAACCCTGCCTTGAATACGATTTGTGATGCGGACAGTGTCGGCACACCGAGGGCCAATAGCTTCGTATGCGCTATAGCACCCATATGCTTACACATCACCCGCATTCGCGAAGTGAAACGTCACTGTCTCTTTTTGTTTCCTCCTCTTGTTTTGCCTCTGTCCACAGGCGATGTGTACCACAGGCCTCCAGAAAGGTACCTTGATGCGAGCGCGGCGCATCGAGGCACCCTAGCCTCTAGGATCAGTAGCGGTGGCGGCCACTACAAATGTTCATCTTAACTGAAGAGCACATTTGAGCCAGTTCATCTTAGGTGGATTTTTTTTTTTCATTGGATCTATGGAAAACCAAACAAACGTTCCCATGTTCTTCGTTATGCACGAGAATTTGGCTTAACCAAGCTTGTCTTAACGATAGTTCACTGTATTTAATATTCTTATGATATTATTGCGAGATGCTCAAGAGACAAGCCGCCACGAGAAGACGAAGTGGGTCTGTGCCCTTGGCGCGCGCGTGTCGGCCTGGCTCTCTGGCTCCAGTGTAAATGGCCTGTAAATACCCTCTTTCGTCTGTGTCTTTCCACATGTAACATTCTGGTGGAGGTTAGCGAACCACGTCCTCGCCACGGAACTCGGAAGTGGTCAGTACATCGAGCTTGTCACCATGCCTCCCGGTGACGAGCCTGCCTCTGCAACGGCTTTGGCTTGTCTGACTGCTCCAATCGTCACGGTTGCCCAACATCGCGACCCTGGTGTGCTCTCTGGCCTCGAGGGACAGGATGTTGACGAATGGATCAAGCTCTATGAACATGCCAGCGCTAATAACAGATAGGACCCAACCATTATGCTTGCCATTGTCATCTTTTATCTCGGCGGCACCCCACGTGTGTGGCACCAAACGCATGACGACAAGATAAGCAGTTGGGACAATTTCAAAGAAAAGCTACGGAAACTGTTCGGCGACCCCATTGGGCGCAAGGTTGCCGCGAGAAAGGCTCTTGTGACTCGTGTTCAGACAGCTACAGAGCCATACGTTTCATAGTCACTCTATGCCGCAAAGCTGACAGTGCTATGTCTGAAGCAGATAAAGTGGCGCATCAATTCAATTTGCTTGTTTTCGGCAACGTCTCGACTATCGATGCCATCATAAAAGAATGCCGTCGCCTTGAACAAGCGAAGAGCTGCCATATCTCACACCACATCACGCGGCTACCCAACATTGCTGCTACGTCAACATGTGAGGGTCGACCGCGTCAGAATGTGACAACTGTGTCAGACTGTGACTGTACCACCTGTGACGACGTAACCCGTATTGTTTGCCGCGAACTCAAGGCCACCTGTTCGCCAGCTTTCTCAGTGACGCCTCCCGATCCACCAGCAACCACAATTGCGATGATTCAGGCCGTCTTCAGACAGGAATTTGAGAACATGTGTCTGAACTCCGTGTGTTCAACTTCTCAACCCAGCGTTCCCCAGTTCTCTAGCGGCCCTCCTCATCCCCGGCAGTCTTTTTCTGCCACATCTTGCCGCAACCCGTCCGAATGGCGTACCCCTGATGACAGGCCGATCTGCTTCCACTGCTGTCGCATCGGCCATGTCGCTCGTCACTGCCGCAACCGATGGCCACCACCTCCTCGGACATACGCTGCTGCTTATTCCCGCACCTTTGGACCTTCGGTTCCCTGTACTACCCGCCATGAACCCATTGCCGCTGAGGCTCCTGCTCCAAACATTCGCTACAGCCTCTCGCCCTCACCTCGATGCCATCAGTCTCATTCGCCCCAACCCCGTCGCTTCTCTTCGCTGCCTATCGCCTTCCGGATCCAGCCAGAAAACTAGGCACTGCAGCTTCTGGAGGTGAAGCTGCATTGTCAACCCTGCCCTCAAATCATCTGCTCACGTTACCTACGAACCAAAACCTTTTTGACGTTGACGGCTATACTGTCACGGCTATCCTGTCACGGCACTGATGGATACAGGAGCACATCTTTCTATTATGAGTGCTGCCTTGCGACGACAACTGAACAAGCTCCTCACCCGAGCGTCGGCACGTGTCAGCCGCATTGCGGATGGCGGTACTGTGCCTATCATCGGCATGTGTACGGCATGTGTTAGCATCGCCGGCCGCCACACTCCTGTCCTCTTCACCGTGATTGCTCATTGCCCCCACGACCTCATTCTCAGCCTTGATTTTCTCTCCGCGCATTCTGCTCTTATTGACTGCTCTGCCAGTACCCTTCGCTTTGAGTTGCCGATCCTCGCGGAACCTTCTGACGCACCCCAGTGCCGCTTATGCCCCACCGGCTTTCTTCGCCTTCCACCAAAGTCAATAGCTTATATTGAACTGTTGTCTTCCCCACCAGTTCCTGATGGCGAGTACCTCGTCACTCCTCTGCCCGACATTCCACTACAATTTGACACTACCGTGCCTCACAGTACACTTACTGTTACTATGAACAACACTCGCATGCCTATCTTTGACTTTGGATTGACAAAGAAAATTCTACCGCAAGGTATTTGCCTTGCCAACGTTGATTGTCTTGGCGACCATCACGTGGCAGCGTTATCGACCGATGGCTCTTGCAAGCTCAGCAGGCCCCCTGTGCCAGTCTCGGGCGTCGATCCCAACATAAAGAAAATGGTTGTGACGGACCTGTCCTGTGCGTAGACTGAAGACCTTTGCCAAGTATTGTTGTCCTACCGAGATATTTTCGACTTCGACGATCGCCCTTTAGGCCAGGCGCTCACGGTCAAGCATCGGATTCTTATTGGCGATGCTACACCTATTCGCTGATGACCGTAACAATTTTCTACGTTGGAACGCCAAGTAATTCAAAGTGAAGTGAACAAAATGCTAGATAAAAACATCATTGAGCCTTCTTCGTGTCCCTGGGCATCACCTGTGGTGTTGGTTAAGAAGAAGGATAGCATGTGACGCTTCTGTGTAGACTACCGTCATCTGAACAACATTTTTAAGAAACACGTCTACCCGCTCCCACGTATAGATGATGCCCTTGACTGCCTTTACGGCTCTGCCTATTTCTCTTCTATTGATCTTCGTTCTGGATACTGGCACATTGCTGTTGACGATATGGACAGAGAAAAAACCGCGTTCATCACACCTGATGGCCTATACCAATTTAAAATAATGCATTTGGATTATGCAACGCCCCTGCTACCTTTGAGCGTACGAGGGACTCCTTGCTCCGAGGTTTCAAATGGTCCACATATCTCTGCTACTTCGACGACCGTCATCGTCTTCTCGCCAACGTTCGACACTCACCTTGAGCGTCTAACAACTATACTTGATGTATTTCGAAAGGCGAAGCTGCAACTTAACTCGTCCAAATGTCGTTTTGGCCACCGCCAAATTACTCTTCTGGGCCATCTCATTGATGCTTCCGGAGTACAGCGTGATCCCAACAAAACTCACGCTGTCCGAGACTTTCCGGTTCCAAAGGCAGCTGCAGACGTTTGAAGTTTTGTAGGGCTGTGCTCATACTTTTGTCGTTTTGTTCAAGATTTTGCGGCGATTTCTAGACCCCTCACTAATCTTTTGAAGAAAGGCGTAAAATTCTCGTGGGGTACTTCGGAAGCCGCCGCCTTCTCTCATCTCATCACTCTTCTAACCTCACCACCCATTCTCGCCCACTCCGGCCCTGATGCCCGTACAGAATTGCAGACAGATGCCAGCGGTCATGGCGTAGGTGCCGTCTTAACCCGGCGTCAGCGTGGCCAAGATCGCGTTATTGCTTATGTGAGCTGCCTCCTAGCACCATCGGAGCGCAACTATTCCATTACGGAACGAGAATGCCTTGCTGTTGTCTGGGCGGTTGCGAAGTTCTGTCCTTACCTTTATGGTCGCCCTTTTTCCGTAGTCACTGACCATCTTACTCTCTGCTGGCTCTCATCGCTAAAAAAGATCCTACAGGCCGGCTTGGTCAATAGGCTTTGAGACTACAAGAATTTTCATTTTCCGTGGTGTACAAGTCTGGCCGCCTGCACCAAGACGCTGACAGCTTGTCGTGTTACCCTGTTGACGACTCTGACTCCTACAATATTACCAGTGCTGCTTGCGTATTCTCTGTATCACAGCTGCTTCATTTTGCCGACGAACAACGCCGTGACGCCTACATCAGAGCACTCATCGACCGTTTTGAATACTCTCCGGCCGATGCTACTCTACACCTCTTCGTCCTCCACAACGGTATTCTGTACCGTCCTAACCTTCATCTGGACGGCTCTGAGTTCCTATTTGTAATACCTAAACACCTCCACTCCACCATTCTAGAAGAGCTTCACGACACACCGACGGCAGGCCATCTCGGCATATCTCAAACCTATGACCGTGTACATCGCCGTTTCTTCTGGCCAGGCCTTGCCCGTTCCGTACAATGTTACGTCGCTGCTTGTGAACTTTGCCAACGATGCAAGAAGCCTTCCCAGCTCCGCACAGTCCAAAAAGGATTGGTGCAGCACGCTCTCAAAGTGGCCAGGCTCTGCGGTGCTCTGGAATAGGGGCGCCGACCACTGAAGACGAAGGAGACTTCAGTAAAACATGAAGACCTTTGTTAGCCACTGAAAGCTGTAAATAGAGCAATAAAGTTTTTCCTTCCTTCCCAGCTGGTTACTTACAGCTGCCCAACATCCCTGCCGAGCCCTTCCATCGTGTCAGCTTGGACCTTCTCGGCCCATTTGCAGAATCTACATCAGGAAACAAGTGGGTTGCAGTCACGGCGGACTATGCGACTTGCTACGTCGTAACCTGCGCTCTTCTGACCAGCTGCGCAACTGATGTTGCGGACTTCCTCCTACATGATATCATTTTGATGCGTGGTGCTCTGCGTCAATTGCTAAAAGACCGTGGCTGTACTTTTTTGGCCAAAGACATTGATGACATCATGCGTGCCTGCTCAATACAGCATAAATTTACCACCTCCTACCACCCTCAAACGAACGGCCTCACTGAGCATTTGAACTGCACCCTTACAGACATGCTATCCAAATACATTTCAGACGACCACCATGACTGGGACCTTGGCTCTACCTTACATTACCTTTGCGTGCAACCCTTCCCGTCTCGAAACTGCTGGCTTTTCCCCATTTTACCTCTTGTATGGCCGAGAACCGACGCTACCACTGGACACTGTGCTTCCGTCCACCACATCTTCAACTAGCGATTACGCCCGTGATGTAATCGCCCATGCTGACCATGGCCGCCAACTTGCGCGCACTCGTCTACAAGTGTCTCAAGACAAACAGAAGCAACGCTACAACCTCCATCACCGTGATGTCCATTTTGCGCCCGGCACCCTCGTGTTGCTTTGGTCACCATCACGTAAAGTTGGCCTTTGTGAAAAACTGCTTTCCTGTTACACAGGCCCGTATCGCGTGCTCCGCCACGTGACCAATGTTACCTATGAAATCGTTCTAGCCACGCCCACTACATCCTCCGCTGTGGCAACCAGTGACATTGTCCACGTCGCCTGACTCAAGCCCTACGGGCCTTGGAAATTTAACAGCACCGTGGCGGCGCTTTTGCCGTCGGGAGGGGGGGGGGGGCTAGTATTACGATATTATCGTGAGATGCTCAAGAGACAAGCCGCCGACAGAACGACAAAGTGGGTCTGTGCCCTTGGCCTGAGCGAATGTCGGCCTGGCTCTCTGGCTCCAGTGTAAATAGCCTATAAATAGCCTCTTTCGTCACTGTCTTTCCACACGTAACAATATTGTAATCATGCGAACAAATCACTACATCGCTGCCGACCGCATCATCAATGTCACCACTCACTCCTCTGTGATTAGTTAAAAACGAAGTTGCAGATAGCCACTGCACTGCAGCAAAAACATGATAAATTAAGATTTCGTTTTATTTTTGTTTGCTGTATATTTAGTTAACGCAAACAGATACAGTCGTAAAAATAAAACACAACTACTACAAAACTTGGTAGGGGAACTGGCTGCTCTTTCACCTCTGGCTTTTGCCCATTGCTCTATGTTATAGAGAAGTGCACACACAAGTAGTGTACCTATTTGAAAGGTTCTCTTCTCTTTTGTGTACGCTCAGAAGCAGCCTCGCAGGCTCATTACCTTGTTTTGCTTGTACACCTACAATACATTTATGATTGTTGTTTAGGCGGGGCAAGTTTCTCACCTCAGTGCATCATTGTTGCCGTACCCTTTTCGTTGCTCACGTTGCTGAGTGGAACTTCGTGTGCAGGCTACGAAAGAATAAAAGAGACATTGCGCAGTTCCAGGATGCTCGACTGGATGCGGCAACTGTACCTCTCAGTCCATTATCGTCAGGGAAGCTTATTACTTACTGCAGCCTTCCCTGCAGCACTGTAAACAAAACAGTATGGTGTGACTCCACATGGTTTGTTAACATATTAACAACTCTACCATCACACCAGAGCCCGTGAACATTGAATGGGCAACCATAGAATGCAAACTTTTGCTACATAGGCACTCCAAGCTCTTACCATTGGCAGCAAGGAATTACGTCTGTGGGTGAGAGAAATGGACTCAGGAGACTGCACAAAATTCGAGTTGAAGGTAGTTTTTTGTATTTTGAAATTTATTTGCCGAAGACTTCAGACTGCATACCCCTGTCGCTGCCATTCTTGTTGCATTTATCTCTCCAGCCATTAGTCTACGCAGACTGCCCTAGAACGATGGAGACCTGAAAAGTGTTCGAGGGTCCCTTTAAGCAGTATTTTGATACCCTTTCTTTGTTTCATAATATTGATCCATGTTGCTCTGATGCAGCTGAAAGGTTTGTTTGTGTGTAATGAAATGTTCAGACGAACCCACTTATAACGATACCGGTTTTAACAATGTATTGGATATAGCAGTGAACAGCCGATGCACCGTCAACTTTTGTATCTGCTCTGTGGTAAAATAAACCGCTTACTACAATGCTCCCATGCCGTGTTATCAGTTATGACAAATAAATGTAGCTACTAGATGTGTGCACTGAAAAAAAAATCCTTAAAAAAAAAGAAACAAAAGAAACACAAGCCCATTTGCCACACCCACAAAGGAGACGGGTAACGAAGTCATCATGCCGTGCTGGGTGTGCGGCACAAAGGCTGGTGAAATAAAGCGGCTAGCATTTTTTTTTTCTTTTCCTGGATTTCACCTTTCTTTTCTTTTTGTTGTAGACACCCAGTAGCCAGATTGAAAGGGGCCGTGAACCACCCCTAGAGCTTGGTGAAAAAACATGGTTTGCAGATAGCATATGCTGCTGTAAACATATCGGCCAAATTTTGCAGTCGTGCATGGCACGTGGAACTTGCAAGCAGAGTGCCAATTCACCTTTCTCTCAAGTGCTCTCTTTTCAATAGAAGCCTGCTCCTCACTCTTTTCCGGATGCTTTATTTTGTAATATAGCAGATTCCCATGCGTGGCTGCTCTTGGCCAATCACTGACATCAATCAAAAAGGGTATTTGGATCAGTGTGCTTCTTCCTACTGTTGCTGTGTATATTTATTGATGCAGTTTAATAAACAGGCAGAAGTAAGCGAAAATCTGCTTTCAAATTTCAATAATAATTGCATACTTCTGGAAGAAACTGGCTATCAACTGCTCGTGCTCGGCCATGGTCGGCCACATAAGAATTCAACTTTGGCCACCCTGCTTATTGGTGTGATAACCATCGGGTCTTGCTAATTTCGACTAGTTTTGAACACTCAACTAGTCTCGAACCAGGCAAAATTTCAGGTCGGACCATACGCACACTTGCCAGCATGCGCTCACTCCTGGCCATTCTGATCAGATTCCTTCGCAGACTTCACTTCGTATTGAGCTATTGATAGTGCTTCAAAATGCACAAGTTGGATGTGGCTACTGTCCGTCTGTCAGGTAGGTGCAGGACAAGGCTGGTCCGCACCACATAGCACAACCATACAGAAGCTGCTCCATAGCTTAGATCCTTAGGTACTGCGGCTGCCGCAGGGTGCCATGACGAGTCCACTGGCTGAGCGCACTGCGTCTCGCTGAGGACAATCACGTTTGGCGCATTGTAGGCACCAAAATCGGAAATTGTGGCATCTCCGTGAACATCCAAAATCAAATTTGAACCACGCACCATGGTGACGTTCAGTAGGCGGAACGTTGTGGGCTGTTGCGGCTTAGGTGGCATTAGGGCATGGAATCCACCAAGCCCATCGCCTACTAGGTCAGGTTCATAATCAAACAGCAAATCATAATCATGACTCCATTGCGATAGCACGCGCATGCTCGCAACAACCTGCAGTAACTCTGCCTTCGAAGAGACTGGTTTGGAATCTGTGGCCGAAAAGCAACCAGCGACACTCAGTTCGTCGTTGCTGTCTCCGTTCTTTTCATCCTTTTCTCAGGTTTCCAGGTAATGGTGGGGTGAGCGCCTTTCGTAGGACCCTTCAACACTCGGTGTTCACGCTTCGTTGACGTCTGGATAGGAGGGGTGGTGGTTTGACACGTGGCAAACATCCAGTTGACGCCTTTGTGGTGTTGAGACATAACAGGGCACACCCTTTTCCACCGTAGCCTCGTAGTGCAAGTCTTTGAAGAAGGAGCGGAAGTACCACAAATGGAATGTTTGATTGCCAGTAACTCCGCTTCTGCTGAACGCATTGAAGTGTTTTTTGCGGCAAAGTATTTCTTAAGTAGTCTAATTTAGCTTCAAATGCATTTCTCAACTTCAGTAAAAGGTGATTCAGGGCACCTTTAATTGTTATAGCCAATAATGCAGCAGGGAACATTGTAGTAAGCAGTTTATATTACCAAAAAACATAAAGTTCACAGTGCAGCAGCAGCTCATTGTTACACCCAAGTATTGTCAAAACTAGTAATGCTATAAGCAGCTTCAACTCTACTTCTTTCTGTGTAATTAATGTTTGAATGTATGTCCGCTTTGCTTTTTTCGTGCAACCTGGTTATGACAGTTATCACTTATAACAACTAGATTTTCTTGGCACTTCAATATTATTATAAAGCAGGTTCGCCTGTACCTACTTTTACTGATGCTTAAGAACAAAAATCTTTGTTACACTTAATGCATAGTTGGAGCTGTCTTGCTGTATGACATTTTATCGTGTTCACTTAATTGCTGGATCAAATACTTTTGTTTGACCCAAAGATATTTTCAGCTATTTTCGTGTCTTCTGCTGTCTTCTTTGTGGAAGTCGAGTTTCTGAGGAAATTCCTTTCTCTTTCCTAGGGGGGCCACTTTGACTTGGCAGACCGCATGTTTCACAGCGTGAAAGATGCCTGGCTTTCTGCCTCAAAGCACAACATGGCTGATGTCAAGGAACTCATTCCCGAGTTCTTCTATTTGCCCGAGTTTCTTTTGAACAGCAATCGGTTTGACCTGGGTACGTTAAAGTCTTTGACTTTCTTGCACAGACAGCATTCTGCGTTATACATCCTTGCACTATTGCCTTATGTGACATTTAGCTTATGCCATGGTTGTTTTGGTTGTTTTGGGTCATTAAATAGGCTGCAAGCAGAACGGCGTTCAACTCGACAACATAGTGCTTCCACCTTGGGCAAAGGGAGACCCTCGGGAATTCATACGAGTGCACCGAATGGTATGAACAATGCAGATTTTGAATTCATATTGAATGCACCTGTTCTTGCGGTGAAAACAACTTGTTTAAATGGCCAAAAGTATAAAACAAGAACTATATGTGTGAAAGTTGACAAATTATCTTTCTATTTCATTCCAGCTCATTCTGAGACATTTACCAATCTAGAATGTTTCTACATGTTTAAGAATTTAACTGTGTACACATCAGCATTTTTAAATTAATTAGACTTTGGCACATCATGGACATGTTCGTTAATTTTATGTATGTATGTATGTATGTATGTATGTATGTATGTATGTATGTATGTATGTATGTATGTATGTATGTATGTGTATATGTATAGTATTACACTAAATTTCAAGGTGCTCCCAGTTCTGCAAATGCTGGTTTAATTGTATTCCTAATTAGTATACTGGACTTTGAGTTCTGCACAGTGTCACATGCAATAGGGATCTGTACAATGTAGCCATTGTCAAACCTCTGTATTTTGCTATTTTGCAATTTAAGAATTATCCAGTGTTCACTTTCATATTTAAAAGCCAGTTTCTTCTTTTCTTCATATATTCATATTCAATTTATTAGACAATTTTGCTATTTTAACAGACTTGTTTTGTTTGTGTGCTTGGTACTATAGGCGACGAGGGCTCGTTGTAAGGTGCCAGCAGTGCCCTGGCAAACAGCACTGCCACTGGCAGCAGTAAAAGCAGTGGCATGCGCTACAGACGACTTGGCGAAGGCACGAAGCGCGCACAAGCTGCTTCCAGTGATTTTGCACTGCGGTTTCCCAGGCCTGACAAACTGGAAAACACATTTTCATGCATCTGCTCTTGGGAAATGTTGCCTCTTGCATGAGGCAGGTCACATCCATGACATCATCATAGTATAAAGGAGAAAACTAGTGCAAATTGCACTAAATATGCACCCCACAACGAAAGCTCACTGTGGCAAGCAAAGATGTGGAGCTAGACGTAACAGCTTCTCTATTGCTACTCCTATAGCAGTTTGTTAGTTTGCTGTACGCGTTAAACTTGCGTATGTCATGCATGTACTTTGGTGAAGGAGCAGGAAAATCATGGACAAAGGGAGACATGTGTCTTTCATGTTTTTTGCGCTGCTTTGCTGTTCGTACGTTTGTGTATACATTGCTGTTCTCTGCCCGTTTCCTTCCACCCCCCCCCATGCTTAGCCGTTCTTAATTTCTTAGCAAGTAGTCTAATTTCCAGTCTTGGTCTATTTCGCACACCTTGACTCGGCAGCAAGTGCTCATGTAAGGCCAGCTCAAAATCGACAGTAATTACACCACTGTGTTGGCGTTCGCTGTCGATGCAGAGCACACAGAGTCATGTACCAGCTGCAGCCAGAGGTGTGAAGCACTAGAAATGAAGATATACTTTGAAGGAAAAAAGATGGAGCCGCCAGTAGAACAGCAACATGATGTTTACAAATCCATGTGTTCACCTTTGGTGCGCAAGCTCTGGAGCCGTCACACCTGCATTGGTGAAGATGCACAATTTACTTGGAACACAAAGCTCTTGTGAATGAATGGCTCCTCTATTGAGGTTAGAACAACTATAGACAAAAGCAGAGTAACCTCGGAAATGTACGCATAATTGCATGCCGACCCGCACATATCCAGTCTTTCCTCCATTCGATCTGGGGAGGTCACAGTGGAAACCAATGTTACAAAATACCCTCCCCATCTTTAGCCTCGTTTGAATAACTGTTTGTGCACCCAAAAACACCACATGTTTGTTTGAACTTGGTTCCTCTAGGCATTTTGGCAACACATAACAAGAAACGAGGGAACATAATCAACCAGTGTAGTTGGCGGCTGCGTACGCCGCGGCCGTCACATGCCATTACATTTGCAGCACCACCGCCTGAGGCGCCACTGGCCCAAACTCATCCATGCCCAGTCCTTATACCACAATTTGCTATTGCACACAGGCAACACGAAGCAGAATTTTATCTGTTTTTGCTGTTAACAAAGGAAAATGGGGAGCAAAGCTTTTTGTTTGCTAAACATATTGGTTTTACTCAAGCATGATCTGAAAATTTCAATGGTTTTAAATGCACAGGTTCATAGATTTTGCAATTGAATTTACATGCAGTTTTCATTATGTATTCAGCTATATAGGTTTGGTTAGTAGACTCTTCCGTATCACATAACGTTGGGCTGTTAATAGATTAATCGAATGATTTGCTGCTTGTGCCAGGTGGTGGTGCCACTTTGATGCACCTATGCAATGCTACACACACGCCTGTACAGCCAAGTTGCTATTTTCAGAATTCTCACTGTGTATCAATGTTATCACACTACTGCTTACACACTTCCATTTTTGTCATAGTCATATATATGGATGCATTTTTATGGCTTTCGCAGGCCCTGGAGAGCGATTTTGTGAGTGCCCACTTGCACGAGTGGATTGACCTCATCTTTGGCTACAAGCAGCAGGGCCAGCCAGCCGTGGAGGCTGTCAATGTCTTCCACCACCTGTTCTATGAGGGCAATGTTGACATTTACAGCATTGATGACCCACTGAAGAAGAATGCCACCATTGGCTTCATCAACAACTTTGGCCAGATTCCTAAGCAGGTAAAAAGATTATTTACTATGTTTCTTAATGTTTTCGGTAACAGGAAATGGGTTTTTGTTTCGTGAAAGGGTGAATATGAACAATGGTTGTTGGTATGTGAACTTACCCCATATCAAATTATGCATATTGATACTTAGTCATCACTAGTGATGAAAAGAGGATACTTTAATAAGCTTGAAGTTCTTAACAAAACAAAAGCATTGATTGATGCAAAATGAAATATAAATGGCTTCTGCACATTATATGCAAATTGCCAATGCACACAAAAGTGTGCACAAAGATTCATGGAAGAGGTAGGCCAATACTTACAGAATGCCACTTTCCTGTGAGTACTGGGAAATACAACTTTGTCTTTTAAGTTATGCAGAAAACGTGTACACACTAACCGTTACAAACAATGCTGCAAATTATTTGTGGCTCTCGTTGCAGTATCCTACCAGTTTGCAAGAACATCACTGAATAAATAACATTTTAGAAGTTTGTTCAGCTGCATAATTTTCAGGATAGGCATGCATATCAGGTTGTTACCATAGTGCATTGTGCTCGATTGCATGTGTAACATATTTGTCAGAGCTGGTCATGATGATACTCGGGGCATTCTTCTCACTAACTTGAGCTCATTATGTGCACACAGACACTTGTTTTTGGCGAAGTAATTTTGAGGTGAAATGCGAGCAGCCTTGTCCAATGCGCAATTACTTTCTTGGTTTAAATTTAGCTACTTCCAAGTATGAATGAGAATCCTGGAAAGTTCGTCTTTGCACCTTTCAGAAAATTGTTCCTGAAGAAATGGGCAACTAACAGAGGAAGATACCATTTTCCCATGTTGCCAACACAAGTTTTTCTTTGCCATCCCACCAACTCTGAATGGTTTATGAAGGAAAGCATAGCTCAGTATACAGACATGCTCAGTTAGTTTTCAGTAGGGCATGTGGAGCTCTTAAGAGGAAGCTTTAGCTCGGGCCCAACTCTGACGCGGCCTATTCAAATACATGTAAAACGTAAAAACGTTTTTCTGAGATAACCCCCGGACCGATTTTAACAAAATTTGTTGCATTTGAGAGAGAAAGCTAAATTCTAGCGACTATTGCAAGCGGAATTTCGATTACGGCTTGAATTTTGTTAAAAAGATTTTCAAATATTCGACCATTTGAAAAAAATAGAAGCACTAAGTTTACAAATTCATAGCTCTGCATCAAGAACAGATATCGTGGTTCTGTTAATGGCATCCATTAGATCATTCAAAGTGGACAAATTTGATATGTCATTTTACATCTTAAGTGAATTTGCTATGTTGGTTACAAAGGTTCTGCAAAAGCTGCATTTCCATATTACTGAATTTTTTTATATTCATGTCTAACATATCAATTTTGTCCGCTTTAGATGTACTATTAGATGCAGTTCACAGAATTGTATTATCGTTTTTCGTTGTAGAGTTACAGAGTTGTAAACTTGATAGTTTCGTATTTTGAAAATTTTTTATTTTCACCAACTTTTTATAAAAAATTGAGCAGCCAAATCAAAAATTCTAAACCAACAGTCACTATATTTTGTATTTTTCTTTTAATGCAACAAACCTCGTCAAATTTGATGCAGTGGTCGCCGAGAAAAACGAATTCTCCTTTTACATGTATTTAGATAAGAGCACTCGAGCTAAAGCTTCCTCCTAATTGTTATTACAGCTCACCTTTGGTAGAAGCTGTGAGAAATTAGTCTCAGAAATTAGTCATCTTGTTTATGGCAAATAAAACGTCTGAACATATCTTTTTGTTTGTTTTTTTGCAAACAGCCCCCCCCCCCCTTTTTTTCTTTAATGCTTGTGTCTTTCATCATGAATGCTAGACTGAAGTAGAAATTAAGCAGAAAGTACACGGAAGTGTTACATTAGTGCAGCTTCTCTTGGGCTTAATTGTTTGAAGATTTATCATTTTTAATGTGTTTGGCATTTTGCTAATGCTCAGTGTTCTTTTCTTTTATTCCCCATTGTATGAAATAGCTTTTCAAGAAGCCCCATCCATGCAAAAAGCTTACCAACAGAACCAGCGTGGTGGACCCAGGACCCATAATGCCTGGCTTGAGCTACTGCCATGACAAATTGTTTTTCCATAACCTGGACAACCTCAAGCCGTCTCTACATCCACTCAAAGGTCAGCATGCTGTTGCCATGCCACAGTTGATGGGACTGTCTGGTTTTGTAGACTAATAAGTGTGCTGAGCAAGAATAACCGAAGGGCTTTATTTCTTGTTAGATGCAACCACTAGAAGCCAACACACAATGAAGGCAAGCAAAAATTGTAGAAAAAATTTACGCTCCTTTGTTTATCTTTATATTCTTTAATAAAATAAAAGAGAAATTAAAGGGAAAGAAAAAAAAAACTTGCTCTTGGTGGGAGCCAAATTCACAGCCTTTGCATGATGCATGCAATTCTCTACCGCACAAGCCAAGGCAGTGTCTGTCCCTCCCTCCACTTTCTTGGGTATTTCTGTGCCCCGAATTTTCTTGGCTTAATTGTCTGTTCGCTTCATCTGGTTGCTGATAGTGTGTTATGTGTTGCTTTATGATTGCTTCAGTCTCTATTGTGTAAGGTGTTTTCCTGATTGAATGGTTGAACTCCCTCGCACTGAGGTACAGAATGCTGATAATGAATAACTGCTGGATGAGTGCGTCCTGTGTAGTCATAAAAGTACAGTCATACCTCTGCGTAACTAACACAGATATGACTAAGTAAATCTAAAGGTTTTCTTGCCAATATCGGCGTGTTATGAATATATGCTTATAACTATAGTCGGGTACAACTTTAGAAAAAAGGGTGTTTACTCCTCCAAGGTGGATGCACACGTGCCTCCACCGATATGCGTGCGCTATAGACTGACGTCATGAGCCGGATGGCCGGTGACCCCGCCGATGGAGAAGATGGCCGCCCGCGCTTTGAACTGGGCCGAGTCGCGTCAGTCGTGTGCGTCTGCTCCTCGTCAGAGGGAATTCCCAAACTGTTTGTCGTGGCTTATTTTGCCGAAAATATTATTGCAAGCCTACAATGCACCATTTGTGCCGCATGCGTTTATTCTGAGCCATGATCCAGCGACAAAAGATTGCAGCGAGCATCGCTGACGCTGCGCTACGTTTCGTCTGAAAACAGGATCCCGCAGCGACACACCGCTACAAACAAACATCCTGCGTGTTGTTCCATGGTGTTTTGTTTTGTTGCAAAGTTACGATGAGGAAAATTTGCCAAAGTCTGGTGCCTAATGTCAATGGCAGGTGTGATCAGGTGCTGCGTCGCTGTAAAAAAAAAGAAAGAAAAAAAGAAAACCGTGATATGGAACGAAAAAAAAGCTTTTACATTCTAAAAATACGTTTGTGAAAACACAAAGCCAAAAAATACTTATGCTATTTAAAACCAAGAGTATTTATTTAAAACGATGAATGAAGAATTTTTGTACCTTTCCTGCCTCGATCGTCCTCTCGCCCCAAGTTTGTAATGGTTTCGATAAACACGTAGTTTTTTTAAGTACTTGTTAAATAGCAACTCATGTAAACCAGCGCAAAATTCATGCAGAGCTGCTCTTTCTACTTTTGCCCCTTGCAATGAAGCTAAACATACGATGCGCAGCATTGTAGAAGGCACAGGATTATTTTTCTCTCGCAGTCCGGCATGTGCTGTAGCATTCCAATCATGAGAGCTCTACCAAATCAGTAATGAACATACAAAAGTATTTATTTATACCAAGAATTACGCGTTTTAGAAGCACGGTCTCTTGAATGGGACTATTTTAGTCGCGGAGCCAATCGGCTGTCGCGCTTCGGTCATCTGGGCAGGGCCTCCCCTTTTTTTTTTTTAAGTTGTATCCGACTATAATATTGTATCTAATAAAAGTATTTTCATGTTAGATGAGTCTTTGTTATAACGAGAGGAGGAAGAAGAGGAAAAACATTTATTGAGAAAATAAAAGAAAGGACAAGCAGGTGTCTTTCTGCTTGTGCGGGGAGGCACCCTTATTCCAGGGCTCCTGTGGCTCTTGCTGTCTCCCGGGCCTGCCGCACCAGTTGCTGCTGGTTACGAGGCTCAGCACGATCTTTCACTACTTGGGTGTTGGGTTGGGTATTTGCGGGGCTGCCTTCACGTTGGGGCACGCCCATGTGGTGTGGTATAGGGAGGCGTAGTCGTTACAAAGGGGACATTTGTATGAGTAAAGTGTGGGGTGTATTGCGTGTAGTCTGCTTAAATGGTGGTATGTGTTAGTGTGTAATTGTTGCGATGCTACGGCGTCTTCGCGTGAGAGGGTCTTGTGTGGAGGTGGGGATTGTCGTCTGTTCAATCTGTGGTGTTGTAGTATGGCATTGTATTGTAAAGGTACGGGCTCCATAGATGCAGCCATATCCCTCTCTTGTGGCGCCTGAGCTCATGCCTCCCAGGCGCACGCTTAATCCACAGTTAATCCAAATGCTTAATCCAAATCCAAGTGCACACGCTTAATCCAAATGCTTAATCAGCGTGCGCACGCTGATTTCCACGGAGGGACTCGTGTCCTGGAGTCCATACTATTTCAACGTCCAGGTATTGGGAGGCTTGTTTGAGGAGTCGGTGGGCGATTGAAGGTATTCTGCCTCTTGCGTAGCTACGGCAAGCTGCCTGGGAGTCAGTAATAATTGTGACGTGCTCGTTGGTCAGACTAGAGGTGATGGCCAAGGCGATAGATGTCTCCTCCACTACAAGGGCGCTGGCAGTGCGGACCGTCATCGAGACCACCTCTTGTAAATCATGGTCAACAACGCTGTCCGTCATGGCTGCTTTTTGGGGGTACTGCGCGGCATCTGTGTATGGTGTGGTGGGCAGACTGCCATATTTTGTCTGTAGAGTCCTTGTGCGAGCTTGGCGACAACCGGCATGATGTTCCGGGTGCATGCTTCTGGGGATAAGGGCTACCTTGATGTGCTCCCGGATGTTGGGGGCCAGATAGATTGCTTGTTTGTGGCCTTTGCCGTGTGTGGGGTAGCCTAGGCACGCTAGGACTGTTCTTCCTGTTGGTGTGAGGGCTAGGTGTTCTTGTGGGCTTGTTATAACGAGGTTCAACTGTAGTGTGTGTAAGGGCAATGTCACACATTCAAGGATATGGTCGTGTGCTCCCACGTCACTGCATTTTAAATTCTTATATGTGGCATGTTGGTTCAAGGCCACCATATGGCAGGGCAAGGTAGGTCACCCTTTGGGTGTAGACATGTTAATTCTTGTTTACTTTTGCCGAGTATGAATAATTATTGCCCTGAATTTTACTTTGTCCATGTGTGACCTGAGGCTTGCAATTAAAAACCTTGATGCATTATAGCTTTATTATTGTGGCAGTTATCCCTGCACATACTGTGCTTACTGTTTACCCAATTTTAATGTGAACCTAACTTTCAGAAGCTTAAAGTAAGAAAATAAAAGTGCAACTGAATGTAACATGCCTTCGATCTATAAAAGAAAAATGCAGCATGCCCCTCACATTTGTGATCAGAAGAAACAAGATGTGCAGAACTTAACTTCACAGAAGGGAATTTTGTTTTAATGAGCTTTCATAATGAAAGTGGCGTGTTGTTGCCATTTGCGCTTCATTGGTCACGATACCAAGCACATAGGGGCGGTATTCTCAGGCAATCACATTTAAATGTACTACTATCACATACGTAAGATTTTGTGGACTCTGCATTGGAATTGTTGAAGTATGGGGATTGACAGCGTTCCAGGCCCTGTGTGCAAAAGTGATCTTGGCACAATGCCAGAAGTGCTGGTGGTCATATATGCCGATATATCCGGTGCCAAGTCACGCAAAATCTCGCGAAAGTAATAATATTGTATCTCTGAAATTGATTGACCAAGAATACTGCTCCAGATCGCAGTTGAGCACAAAATGAACCCACAGCAACCTTCATGAAAACATGCTCTGTCGCCATCTTGTGATGGCGATGATGCTGCATCTGGCAGCTCTGATGGTAGGCTGTTGGCAATGTTTCAAATGTGATTTGTTTCGTAACCAATTGTAACATGCAAACAATTTTTGGTCCCATAAAGAAGATGCGTGTGAGGTCAGGATAAATACGGTAGTTTTCACCTCTCCCTCCCTCTCTGTCTTTGTCATATTTGCAGGATGTTTTACTAATTTTAAGGTTCAAAGGTTGGCAAGTAGGGCTTGACCCTTGCCATTGAAGATCAGTTTGTTTGTTTGGAATGAGTGATTGCGATTCATAATCTATGTAATAGTTTGTTTCACAGACCCTTATGATTAAAACTGCATTGAGCAAGAGATAATGAAGCCTGCACACATAATTGTTTTTCCTTTCTTCTAGAGCTAAAAGGCCCTGTTGGTCAGATAATACAACATGAGAAGACGGTGCTGGCCGTGGAACAGAACAAGGGACTCATTGGGCCCCTCTACAACCGCTATGTTGCCTGGGGATTTGCTGACTACAGCATTCGTATGGGCCCCTATGAAAACGAGCGCTGCAACTTTGTCTGGGAAGACGTGCCATCTGGAGAGATTCTTTGTTGTGCCTGCCCAGACAGTAAGATTATCATCACAGCAGGCACAAGTTCGGTAAGCAGCAGACATTGTCCTGAACTTGAAGAAAAATGCATCCAAAAATTCATGTAGCTTGCCTCCTTTCTACTTGCCTCGGTGCCCTTAACTGAATGCTGTCATTATTTTACTCAAAGTTGCATTCAAGAGGGGCCGCAGTGCTACATCATCTGTGCCTAACATGAAAGTGTTCCACAAACAGATGAGTTCTGTAGAAATCAGCTATGTGGATAAAGGTTTACATAAAATAAAGTTGGAACGTACCTCAATGTAGCACGAAGTTACTGAGGAACCTGTGTAGGTTTCCTTTGTAGCTTAATGGGCTACTTACAGGTGTGTACCAACTTTCCCGTACATAAAAGTGTTCCACGAGATTTAAATGTTCAGCTGAAAAACTATTTGGCATGTATCCTTTATGTCAGGCCAGAGAGAGAGAGTAAAACTTTATTGAGAAAAGGGGGAAAAGAAGAGAGAAGATGCGGGTGGAGCCCCTAGTCCAGGACCCCACTGGCTTGAGCGGTTCGCTGGGCTTGGTCCAGGAGAGCCAGCTGGTTGTCCTGTTCCTCATCCGCAAGCCATGCCTCCCACTGCCTTAGAAAGTCTTGTTTTGTGAATTTGTGCTTGTTTGCTTGTAAAAGTTTTCTGGCGCATATGAGTGTAATATGTGACAATGTAAGCTTTTTGCCATCCCAGGGACATTTGTCTGCATACCCGTCACCATGTACTTGTCTTAGCTTATGTAGATAAGAATAAGTGTTTGTTTGGAGTCAGCACCAGTCCGTCGCCTGCCATCTGGTCAATTTTCAATGGGGCCTGCCAAACTCCCGTATTTTCTCTCTTTGCTGTTCAATGTATCTCTTGCAGTTGTTTGAAGGTCCCTACGGGGCTGGTTCAGGTATTTAGTACTTTAGTTATTCTTTCCACCCTCATATTTCCCTCCACACCTTCATGTGCCGGGCACCACATGAGGCTGTGGAAATTAGTGAGCTGATTGCCTATGGTTCTAATCACCGCTCGGTGTACCACCCTCATCAAGAAAAGGCGACACTCCTCCTGTGAGTCATTGAGGACAGCCTCGGAAGTTCCTCTGCTTTTGGCTTCCTTCAAAGCTAAAGCTACCGCGGTCACCTCAGCCGTTGCCATGCATGCAGTTTTCACTGACACCCCTACTACCCCATCCTCACACGTGGTGACTGCAATGTGTATGCCACATCCAGAATAACTTGCGTCCGTGTAGTAAATGTTCGGCTTGCCTTCCAAACTCCTTCGTAATGCTCGCACCCACGCCTTTCGTCTCCCCCCGTGGTACCTTGGGTTCATATTCTTTGGGAGCGGTGCCATACGTATATGCGCCTGAATTTCCCTATCTAGAAGTAACGTCTGCACTATAAACCAGACACGGTGCACACCCCAGTCTGTTTAAGACAGTTCTCCCTCGGTTGGTTTTGCCTAACCTTTCTCTGCGAGACACAAAAACGGCCGCTGCGTGCTCTTTGAAGGTGCTTTACACCTTTAGCTTCTCCATACATTTCGTGCTGGGGCTTTGAGGGAGCTCAAGTGCAGCCTTATATGCTCGTCCTATTATGACATCCAACTGTTTAATCTCTTTTGCAGTGGTGTTCAAGTACGGGATGCTGTACGTGACTCGAATGACAACAAAAGCATGCACTAGCCTAATTGTCTCGTCCTCCGAAAAGCCTTCTTGACTGAGCATGACTCTGCAGATCATTTTTGCCACGTCCATCACCGTGCCCTTGAGTAGCTATATTGCATGCTTCGCGTTGGCTTTCGGTTGAATGCACATACCCAAAATTTGGGGGGTTTGCACTTCACGGACTCCCTGTCCGTTCAAAGGGAGTTATATATTCGGCTGGTTTGCCTGTCTGGCATATCTTGCATGCACATGCTCAAACTCCCAATTTTTTTGGGGCGCATACCATGCCCGCCACCCGTGCAAAAAGCTCTGCCTGGTCGATTGCCCATTCCGAAAGGTCCTGCTTTTCACCGTAGGATCCTCAAGTCACCCACAGGCTAATATCATCCGCGTATAATGCACTTCCTAATCTCGCTTCTCCTTCCAACTCTGTTGCTAACCTCCTCGTGGCCACGTTAAAGAGGAGCGGAGAAAGTATGGAGCTTTGGGGGGCACCCACATTCGGCAGCGTGAAAGGTTCCAACCTATTGGATCCTATTCCTGTGGTTGCCCTGCAATTACCCAGGAAGCTGTTTGCATATTGACATATTCGCCCCCCGAAGCCCATTGACTCTAAGCCCTCCAGAATGGCCTCGAGATATCATATCAAAGGCTTTCCGCAAGTACAACGCCAGCACCACATGGTCATCTGCCCCATTATGTGGGTGTAGTACCACCTGCTGTAAAGCTAGGAAAACATCCTGCGCAGGTATGTTAGAATGGAAACCAAACATGTTCGCGGGAAAAAGGCGTTTGTCTCTATGTGGTCCGCAAGTTGATTTTATGTTCCACCTTTTCGAAGAGCTTTCCTGCACAGGAGGTCAGGGATATAGGCCTGAGATTTTTTATATCTCGCGGCTTCCCCAGCTTCGGAATCAATATGATGTGGCTGATTTTCATTCGATGGGAGCTCTCCTTCTATCCATACCTGTGTGTTAAGATATTTGGTGAGCTCCTCCAATCTCCCGTGGCTGAGGTTCCGGTTCATGGCATTTGTGATCTGATCCGGTCCCAGTACCGTGTTCCTTCTAAAGGACTGGGCCTCCGCGTACACCTCAGCCACGTGTATTGGGGCATCCAGATCTGGCTGGGGTGGATCGTACTGCTCCTTGCACCGTGTTATGTCACCATCAGTCAGTCCCACACATAAATGTTTGAGCTTTTGGATCCAGTCCTCTGGGCGCCGCTTGCGTACTCGTTTTCTATGAGCTTTAGTGTTTTCTGTCCAGCCGTCTTAGTTCCCTCCAGGTCCGTCAGGCCGTGGAGGACATGCCACATTTTCTTCATCCCCAGCGTTCCCCTGAGCAAGTCACAAAATTGATGTCAATTCCCCTCGTGCTAGAGTCCATACAATGCATTACAAGTAATTGTTGCTTGAAAACAAATTCAATGTTTCAAATTGCTCAGTAGGTAACTTGGTCTTGTATGTTGTCAGCCTTGTGGTTAGATCATAATTCACAGAGCGTTAGGATCTCAAAGCTCTCACATTCAATCTTCCAGTCTTATTTTCTTATTGTTCTAATTGTCAACAAGAATGACAGTGCTTGTTGTTGCCAACAGGGATGCCGCTTGAAACCTCTAAAATGTCATGGTAGGGTAAGCAGAGAGCTGGAGCTCCTGTAGTTTTGTTCCTTGTCCCACTAGGTCAGGCATTCTACTTGACTTTCTCAGGTGGTGACTGTGTGGCAGTTCGACAAGAAGAAATTGACATTGAAGCAGAACCTTCACGGCCACACAGAGGCAGTCACTTGCCTATCAGCATCACGACCATACAACTTGATTGTCAGTGGCTCTCGGGACTACACATGTATATTGTGGGACCTGAGTCGCCTCGTCTTCGTGCGCCAGCTGCGAGGCCACACAGCTCCAATTGCTGCTGTCGCCATCAATGACCTTACGGTAAGGCATGCAAAGGTTTTAAAACAATTAAGGCTGCTTTGTAGTAAGTATCAAAAGGTACCAGAAAGAGCTTTCTTGTTAATAAATGAAAAATCTATAGATTATTTATTCACTGGGGCACAGGAGAATATAATGTCCGCTAGAGTAACAATAAAAAAATAAACAGTTTTACCCTATCATTTTATGCATTGATGGAGGAAGGGAAAAAACCTAAAGCATGTGATTTACGATTTGCTCATCCACCCTATTGAAAGTGAACCACAATACCAGGATTTGGAGACCTTCATATAAACATTGCGTACACTTCATTTTAGAAAAATTAATTCTGTGGTTCTTACTAGTCTTAGACAATAAATACATTCCTTAGAGTCCAGATTTACCATTGTTTTCTTATGTAAGTGCAGTGTGCGATTGACAGTCACCACAGTGATAGTCTCATTATTACACAGATTGCTGTTATGGGTGTCAAGCCAGTCATGGGGACACTTTCACTACATAAGAGAAAATACAGTCGAATCTCGTTAATTAAAAGATGCTTAATTCGAACTTCTGGTTTATTCGAACTGACGCCATGGTCCCGTCAAAGTTATGTGTATTCCAATGGGCGAAAACGCGCAGTAATTCGAACGCACAAGCATTTGCGACCTTTAATTCGAACATACCATGCTCCGACAATGCTCTCAGCAGCACGCTAAATCACGCGGCTGCGCCTCCGACCAGGATTGCTCTGACCCCACCATAGAGGAAAGGCTTAGAAGAAGCCCCTCAAGCGAGCCACGAACGGAGGAGACCAGTAAGAGTGGCCCTTACAGTGACGTGCCCGTGGGAAATTGGTATCATGCGGACCCGCCCAACTGCTTTATTCGTACTAGGGTCTGGTTCAGCCAGGTCGTTGTTTCCCGCTATCGTCTGCTCGCATCAGCTCTCGCTCGCACTTTTTTTTTTAGTTGGCTTGGTTGGTCTCGTTTGCGCTTGTTTTTTTACAATGATGCGTCTAAACCGAGATGTCTCGATGGAAAGGTTGTTGGAGACAGTGCGCCATATCCAATTCTGTACGACAAGACAGAGTCTGAATACAAGGATGCTAAGGCAATACCCAGTACCTCATTCTCCTTGTCTTTTGAACACGCAATGCCACAACAGAATGGAGCACACCAACATGATTATGATAAGCTGCAACGGCTTCGTCATCTTGATAAGACATGACTCGCGCTAAGAACGCACGATGAAGAAGGTAAACACAGTGCCAATCTGTCTGCACATGAAGGACAAAAACACGTAAGCAAGCAGAGGGAAAGAGCAGTTGAGGCCCAGTCCGGCCTCGGCAACACCGTTGCTTTGGTGGCAGTAAGTGCCAGAGGTAATTAGCGCCATCCAGCAAGCTGGTAGGAAAGCAGATCCACTTCCCTCCCACCTTTCCTTGCAACTACACTCCCCTCACCCTCCCTCTCAACTCCCTCATCTTCGACGGTCTCCGCGCACGCACACCTCCGTGCCAGTGTCAGTGTCAATGCCGCAGCCCCGCCGGCCCGGCACCAGCTTAGCCGGCTTCTTGAAGTTTCATTTTCTGCCGTTACCGGGGGAAGCAAGCGTTGGCCGGCGTGGGCAGTTTCGTAGTCCTCGCTCGCTCTGTGCTTACGTGCCACTATATTTCACGACTCGCACCATTTGTGCATCTTGCTATGGTGCACAAATTTTCCAAAAACAAGTCCTTCTTTTAATTCGAACAAATTTTCGGGACCCTTCAAGTTCAAATTATCGAGATTCGACTGTATATGAATCCGAGTCCTGATAATGATGAAAACTAGCACTGGATTGCATTATGATAGAGTGTGGACTTAAGCGCTGCATATAGTGGCACAATATGTAAGAAATTTATTGGTAGTACTATTTGTTTAGAGTGGTCTGTGTGTTTCAAATGTGTAGCAAGGGTGCTTTGTTTTAGTGGAAGTGGCACACCATGCGGCATTGTGTGTTCTACCAGGATTCACTGTGGTGCCAGTTCACATGCTGTGATGTTTATTTTTTTCTTATTTTTTTTCATTTCTTTCTTTTCTTTTTTTTTGAAAAGCATGAAATGGTCCTTTGCTTCATTGTGGACATATTCATAATACATATAAAAAGGTGTCGTGAATGCAGTGAATTCTTCCACAGGCGCTTAGGAAATGGAATAATTTGCTACATGTATAACTAATTGTAACATTTTAGGTGATTTCCTATTATTCGTTGAAAACCACTTGCATGCCTTCCACAGGTTAACTATGAGCCTATCTTGTTACATGCACTTTTACATAGCTTGTTCATTAAATCCTGTGTTAGTGTTTCATCCATTTCTACTGAGGGGTGTGTAAATATTCAAGATTTCAAATATGAGTTGAATAGTCCTCGCCATTCGATTTTTGTTCAATTCGAGAATTCACTATTTGAAATTGTCAACACCATGAAATCCTGATAACCCAAAATCTTTTAGTTTAAATTACCAGATAATTTCAACTGCTCTGTTAATCCCAGCAAGGACCTATGTATTTGAATAGGGAAAAAATGCCTGCAAATGCAATGTTCAAAAATTGCCCAACAGTTATTTCAAACAAAATTTCTCACTCCCATGACAGCCTTTCGGGCAAATATGAGCCAAAGGTGAAGGTTCTATGAATTGCTACCTACCGTAATGTTGTGTGCCATGAAAATGACAAGGAAAGACATGCCGGGAGCCAAGACCGAACCGGAGCAATCAGAGTGGTGCATCTCATCGTATGCTGATAAGACTTCAGGGCTAGCCCAGTATAATCCAGTGCTGAGGTAACTGTGGAGGAAGGAGGGTGCCACTTTCCTAGTTGGTCACAGTTCATGGGGCTTGGTTAAAGTTACATCAACTGTTTTTCGTAGCACTTCAAGTAAAGGAGTGAGCACAGCAGCAGCAGTTCCCAGTGAAATTTGTCTATGCTCTAGCAACAGGAACATAAATACATACAGGGAAGATTATCCTGCCACAGCACTGTGAGTAGTCTGTTCGGAGCGGTTCAACATGGCAGCATGCAGGCCGCTCACTTAGTTCCGAATTTGCATTCCAGCATGACAGCAAGATGTAAATACATAGTATGATCCGCCTTTGCTTAGTCTCATCTCAAGCTCAGGGCAAATTTGAGTTAATGAGATCCTACTTTATTAATATTTTTCTGTTCAGTTATAAGAGATAACATTTATTAGAGTCTTGGGGGAGAGAGATCGATACAAGTGAGGACTCTTTCAAGTATTTATGCTGCAGGAGAGCCACAGTTGTTGCATTGAGGCACCAGTTCCTGAGCAAACGCACGGGGAAGATAACTTCTGCTCTATAATATGCAGTCATTCAACAAGAATGCCTCACATTTAGGCAGCCTAATATGAATTTATTATCTTTATTTAATAAACAAAGCAATTTACCATTAATCCAGTGCCACCATATTTGCATTCATTTAAACAATGTTGGGTTGCTTTCTTGTTTAATTACTGTCATTGTTATGGTGCACCAGATAACAGAAAGCAGTTGTTTCTCGTTTACAAGCTCCTCTGTTGACTAAACATCCAGTTGTGAACAGCATTACGTGCACATATCAAGTAGTGTAAATAAGTCTTTTCTTTTTACCAGATTCCCAATATTTTATATATACATGTACAACCAAAGATGGTAGCTGCAGTAGGATGGTAGCTGTGGTGTACTGCCAAAGATGGTAGCAAAAAAGACTTGAATTGTCATCAGTTCAGGAATGTAAATTAGGTCTTTTTTACCCTCCTTGAATCTTTCCATCAGTATCCTTAAGATCAATGTTTCTTTATTCAAATAATCCGTTCAAACCATGTACAGAACAATAGGCATTCACTTGAAAAAGAAATCATTCCTGTTCCACAGGAAAAGCACAACATCCTCGGTATGCATACTGTGATTCACAGCTTTGGTCCGCAGTCCTAGTAAAGTACTAATTGTTTACCATCTACCACGGTTAACATTGAACAGAGAAAGAGGTTTGAATTAATTAGTGACTACTTCTCATGGTCAGGTAGTAGGCTTGCACTGCAGCCACTAACATTTTCATTATTGTAATGTTTGTCTATCTATATGATTTTCAGTTCTTCATTGTCAAGTGCCAGATTTTTGCGAGTATTGTATGAGTACGGGTGAAAAACTTGGAGAGCTTTACATCTGCACTGTGATATCCGAATTTAGTAATTTATGCTTCAATTTATCGTGTTGAAAGACTTAGGTTTTACTTTGTTTGCACTGTAGTGAAGTAATCATGCACAGCTGTAGCAGACTTTCCTTTATTGTGTGTTTATGCAGATATGTATGTATGCATGCATTTTGAATTGACAAGAAACTGGAATTTTCAGGGAGACTTGGCAACATGTGCTGGTACACACATTAGCCTGTGGACCATCAACGGGCAAGAGGTGGCCAGTGTGAACACTGCCACTGGTCGCAGCGACCGCTTGCAACAGATACTTTGTGTCTGCTTCTCACAGCTAAATGAATGGGACAACCAGAATGTCATCATGACAGGTTCCAGTGATGGTGTTGTCAGGGTATGTCGTGATTTAGTGGTATTTCTTACCTTTTCAAAGTTTTTCATTATTTGCAATGCATTCACAAGCATGCTATAGACGCTGTGCTTGCAGTGCTTGCAGCCAACTTGATTCATGGCTGTACTCACAGCCAAGGGTCTCCTGCAGCTTAAAAAAAAGAAAGGCACAGTGGGCAAATATACAGTAAATAGCTTTAGGAGACACGCCGTTGTGAATCTTCCTTTTCCTTTTATTTTGTGCCCAGACTGTGTTTAAATAGCAGCATAATAAAGACTATGCTATGTGTTTTGCAACCCTAAAGCATGTCAATGACCTTATGGTGACTACGGTAGTCGGACAACACTTATTGGTAGCCCATGCATTTACTGTACACAGGCATCATAAAACCTGTGTTGATAAAAAGGGCACGTGTAGTGCACATAAGCGCAATGACCATGAGGTAATTTGTTTTTTTATGCATGATGTGTACATAAGCATTATTTGCCAACAGTGAGGGTTTCCTACAAGGCACTACACATACTGGTTAACGGTAAAAGCTTTGTTACATTTGTGGGACTGGTGTTGTGTATGTATCTGCATTTGCTTCAAAAAGCCTGGTAGCATCAGATAAACAACTATTTACTGCAATGAATTTCTTCCGCACAAAAACGCTCTCTTGGCAATGTATGATAGTGTTCATATCAGCAGTGTTGCAAGCGACAGCAAAACCTTATGAATACTACAGACTTTTAAAAAATAAAGGGAACACCCCCTTGAAAGCTAGTTGTGGTGAAACATATGCCTTGAAGGAGATTCATAAGCTAATGTTCCACCCTCTGCATGACATTAAAGGGGCATAGAAGCAATGTCAAATCAAGCTGAATTGATAGATTAGTGCTCTAAAATGTCTTAAGTGTTGCTTTTACTGAAAACAGCATATCTCTGAGGAAGAATATGATGCATGCAAATGTAAGGCAAGATTTGTGCCACTGCTGTCAAAATAATATGCAACCAGCTCCCAATTACATATTATGACCGCATTAAAATTTGTTAAATTTATTTGTAAAATTACATTGCTCATTTGAACATTAAATAAACTTAAATTGGGCCAATTTTAATGAATTTGTCAACAAAACTGTATGATGCTAACTCACGATGCTAACTCACTCGTACAAACATGCAGTAGCATGTTTGTACGAGTGTGGCACCCTCTCTGCATAGTCCCCTAACCCACGGAGAGTGGCAGCGCCTAATAAGGCATGATCTCCGAGACTGGCACAGCACAGGAATCCTGCATTGTGCTGGTAATGTCAGTCATTACCAGTGCAGTGCAGGATTTCTATGCAGTGCCAGTCTTGGAGATCATGCCCTACAAGGCGCTGCCAATTACCAGCACAGTGCAATGCTGAGAAAATCTACCTCTCTAGAAAACTTAAAGGGACCCTGTAACAGTTTCGTTAAGGCCACCATTTTTTTTCTCTAAATGTTTTGTTAGCATGTTAAAAAACTAAGAGCAAGAAGAACTGTGAGAATCAGTGCACACAAACCAAAGTTATCAGTCACAGAAACTTCAACACACAAGCAAAATTAGAGTTACTCTCAACTCAAATTTTTGCAGTTCTGGAGGCCACGTTTCACCCTCCCATGACATAGAACTGTGGTGCGCCATGGTTGCCAAGCCTTCTCAGCTTGTTGATGGCATCGCCATTGCCCCCTTGATCAGGCAGTGTGTGGGCCAATCACAGAGGCCATAGTCTCACTTCTATAGTAGTTACAGCAGCTTCAGTGAGGCAGATATTGGCATGCCATGTGCTTGGCAAGTTGATGCATCATTGCCATGGGTACAACACCTTCATGTAGCTTTGTGATAATTACACGATAATTAAAACAGCAATAAGATGTAATGAAATAGTTATTTTTTCACTGTATTAGTAATATCATATGTAAGTAAATTGCACATTACATATTAATTAACTATCATAGTGCCACACATTGACGTCAAGTCCATTACGAAATGCAGCAAATAGCCGTATCGTGACGATGCTATCAGTCCCTCCCAACAAGTTTTCTTGCGAGCATCAACAGTTTTGCGTGCAATTATATTCCTCTTTCATGCATCCGGAAGAAATAGAGACAACAGATAGACAGACCTGGCATATAAAAGTTAGGAAAAGGTCTGTTAAGCCAGGCCATGAGGAGTTTTATCACGCCATCCATTATTGCTGCTGCTCTCTTCTCCAGACTCGGGGACTTTTGATTTTACAGTGCTGTTACTAACAAGTTTAAATTTACTGATCAGCTGAGTTTTTAAATGATGTTGCTCTGTGCTTAGAGACCACTCAACTATTTAAAAAACACAAGTAGTTTTAATACTGCATGACGCAATATGCTTTGCTCACAACAGAATTTCATGGCAGCTTGCTGCATGTATACACATTGTGGAGAGAATTGGTTGCCTTGGTTCAAGTTACGATCGCAGTTGAGCCCAATCCATGATACATTCGCACCCGACTATATCGAACCAATTTACATAGAATTATTCTGTATATTGAACAATTTCTGAACACGGGATAGTTACAATGAGTAAATATAGCAAAAATTATGCTTACATCGAACAAAAATAGCAGCGACTCCCGATATATCGAATGACAAGCGCCACAAAAGTGCCCCCAGAAGTTGGCTTTCCCTCTCCTTACCGTGACCGCGCTGCATCGGGTGAGTCACCGACACCCCCCTGCAAAAAATTATCCTGGCTCGCCCGCAGCCCTTGCTCAGACAGCCAATCAGAGGCTCTTGTGCCCTCGTCGTGCAAGATGGCGCAAGTGCGAGTTGTCTCGCTGCTTTTCTGGTTCATTGTGTTTGCGCCTTGTGGACCTTCTCCCGCTGTGTTGCCGTGATGAAGTGGCAGAATTTGCTTTTCGCCGTGAAGCTTGAAATCATAAATCGGGTCGAACGCGGTCAGAAGTTAGATGACCCCGCAGCGTGCAAGATTCCGAGGAGCACTCTCAACGCGATCTTGAAGAATAAGGGGGAGATTAGGGCTAAAGCGGACATAAAGCGGACAAACTCGCGACCCGGTGCCCGTGGCACCCGGCGCGTACGCACGGCAGTGTACAGGGTGGTCCTTTATGAAAGGGAATACGCGAGTGCGTGGCCCTACTCTGCGGAGGTAAAGCCCCTTAAACTTCGTAAAGTAGCGACACTCTCCTCCTCCTCCTTCACTCCTCGTTTCTCCTCTCTTTCATGCTCCCTCCTCGACGGTGGTGCCGCCTACAATGCTCGAGCGTAGCAGACAACCTTTTTCAGAGTGAATGCACGCATAGCAAGGCGCGGTGCACTTTTAGTGTTCGCGTTTGCTTTCTAGCTCTAAGTAACTTCGTGTACAGCATAGCATTTCTATTCGGACGGTTATAGAAATTCAGTGACGTCAGCTTTTTTTTTTTTCCTGTTTTGATAACTATTTTTTAAAATAGTATCTGAACGAGCGCGAAGGCTGTGCCATGACGACTCCAAATATATTGCGTGTGCTACAATTAGGTACACAACCTTTGTCAAGTTCATGTCGCAAGGTGTTGTGGGGAATGGTTGTAAATAAACATTATCTCCAGCAAGCCCTCAGTAGCCTAAATAATCTGCGCCGTCCTTACCATGTGAATTCGCGGCGCGTATCAGCTATGGCATACAAATGCCGACAGAGGGTACGAACGATGGCTGCTCTGAAGGTTCGAAAGAGTATTACAAGCTACAGTGCCGCCAACGTGCGTGCTTGCCAATCTTCTAAGCACGCGCAAAGGCTCAGAGGTGGGCATGGGTGCTATTATGTTCTCACGCCTCAAAGTCGGCAGAAATAAGCACAGCAGATCATAGAATCGGGATTCTGCATATGTAGAAAATGAAATCAGTTTTTTAGTATTCGTTCACGAAGCGGAAATGTGGTAACAGCGCTTCATTCGGGCTCGAACAAGTGCATTATTTTTTCAGGTTAGTGACTCATCATGAATAACATTTCATCGTGCGTTAGCTCGTCCGTTAGCCCATCCGTTCACGAACTGGAATACTTGTCGCGATCTGAGTTGCACTAAGGTGTATGCATTGAGGACGGTCGTGCCCGCTCTGAAATAACATTTGCGCGATATGACTTTAGTGAAGTGATGACCGCACAAAGAATTGCTGCGCTATGATACGGCCGAAATTGCGGTAAGTGAAATGATGTTGTCGTTCACATTGAGGCACCATTTGTTGTCTCATTACGTGTGTCTCAGAAACATAGTGGTAGAACGAGCTAATAGTTGAACAAACGAGTAAGCAAATGACAACTAAACCAGCCAGTGAATGAGAGGGCGACCGCACGTTTTCTTTGCGAGTGCTCCACTGCCGCATCTTAACCTACCCACACTTTAAAGCTGACACGAATGAACACGTACATCTCAAAGACTTATGATGCTGTTGTTCGGCAACAAACGCAGTTTCGGGAGAGCACGTACACTTTTCCTTTGTTTCTTTGTTTCTTTGTTTTCCTTTTTCTTTTCCTTTTTCCTTTGTAACGCAAATTAACTGGGCGACCGTCACTGATGAACACGAACAAAAGAAGCAAACAAAGCTGTTCGCTCTAAACAAGGCTAGTAGTAACACAAAATGCAGAGAGTTTCTTTCCTAAGATGAGTTTTCACGCTCGAGCTTCAAATTTTGTCAAAAGGAATGCGCTGAATCCTAAAGGTTTCGTAATCACGTTTTCGTACGCAGCCTTGCATGCCTGCGAATTTAAGACTGTTGGCGTACAGTGCAATTAAGCGCTCCAAATACGACCACGTACTGCTTATACAAGCAAAGTACACGTCGCTTAGGTCTATACTATGAGAGACTCGCAACTACCTCGTACACTTGTCTGGAGAATGTTGGTCTGAAGTTCTCCCTCCCAATTCGATGAATACACGTCTTTGCTAACCCGTAGCACTTACCAGACAGTGTCGAGAAGAGCTTCTTGTCTTTTCTGAAATTATTTTGGCACACAAAGGCACAGCAGGTTATGGTGATCGAAAATGCCGTGAAGCGACGTCGCACTTGCCACAAAACTGCGAATGGGAATTGTGAATTTGCGAATGCCACAATGCATTCACAAACTAAACAACACAGAATAGCAACGGTGCCAACATGCACTCTTTGCCACTCCGTAGACGCTTCTCAAGCGAAAATGGTGCTGAAGCGCAACTGTAAAAAAACGAAGCCGGCACAAGGGCCCACTTGATGTCATTAGGCCAATAGCGACACGGCATTGGCCTCGGCCAGAGCGCGCGAGGAGGAGGCAGCATTCATCAAAGTGTGATGCTACTTTACGAAGTTTAAGGGGCTTTATGCGGAGGCTGCTTAGAGCGCCAGCAAGTGGCAGTAAGGAGGAGCACGTCTGCTTGTGGTGTCATCTATAGGCGATAGGCAAGCGCCTGCTAGAATTAGCTGGAACCCCCCCCCCCCACCCCCCTCGCATGACTGTTGCGCAAGGAGCGGGGCCTGCAGCGCGTCTGCTGCTAGCAAACCGCTCTTGGTATGCAAGCACACTGGAAGTGTGAAAGTGCCAACATACACGCGGTAGTTATTTGGTACTCCTGGCATAACTATATTAATGCGTAAGCATTCTATGGCTACTTCCCTTGGAACGCTGTCCGTCCATCCATTTGTCTGTCTGTAAAGCGTGACATGATGCACCACATGCATAGGTATACATGAGGTCCTATGGAGGTATGTATATATGAATGCCTTATGACTATGTATGAGTACTGGCATGTGGATACTGTCGGATGTGTAAAGAAAGCAGTTCATTCGGTTCCCCTGTCGTGTGGTTCATCATATGTAGGCCAAACGGGCAGATGTCTGAATGACATAGTGTATGAGCATCGATATAAGATGGAAAACCAGCTCTCCGGTCACATTAGTGCTCATTGTAAGGCTCACAAGTGCATTCCAGATTTTAATAGGACCTGTGTTTTGAACAGAGCTGATGATCAAATGACAAGAGAGATATTGGAAGCGCTTGAGATCAAGAAGCGTGGTGATGCTTGTGTCAGTCAACCCTCAGTTTCTCTATCGACAAAGGAACTGGCGTATCTTGAAAGCGAGGCTTAGAAGCTGTTGTGTATCGTGTTTTTGTTGTGCGATGCAGATGACGGCAATGTTCTGTCTTTTTTTCTTGTTGTTTTGATTCTTGGCAGCAGCTATTTATTCCTGTGTCAAGAAATAAAACGCTCAGTTGTTAGTGCGCTTATGTGGTTGTCCTGTGTCGCCTTCCTTCGTCCGTTGTTTTATTCGGCGCCTTCGTTGTAATCAATTACTTACCTAGTTAAAATTTCACCTGAGTGCGCTTCTCTCCTAAACCGCTCTGAATCAGGTGAAGTTTATTCACACTATCGGGGGAGTGGGGAGCCAGAACTCCTTACTGCAAAAAAGTACCCAGAAACTACTGGAGTTGTCAAAGTGGGCATAAGCCTAACCCCAAATTTCAAGTTGGCCCACCCACAAATTTAAGATAGCGCACCCCCAAATTTCAACTTGGTCCACTACCAAATTTAAAGGAGTACTGACACAAAATTTTGAAGTCAAGTTAACGTGTGAGATCGATTTATGTGGGCACACACACATCGTCTGCAAAATATCAACGGCGAATACAGCTTAGAACATATTTAAAATCAATTTTAAAGTATGTGCGCGCAGCCAACCGCAAAACGCAGCACCTCACGACATCGACAACAAGAAAGGAATGTGAACAACCAATAAAACGCTACGTCACAAGTTTGCGCTGTCATTGAGGCGGGCCCTGCGAGCAAGTTTCTCGCCGCTCCGATTGTCTTGGTGTCTTGTCTTTTTTTTTTGTTCCTTGTCATAATGCTGACCTCACCGCTGAAGGCAGCAAAAAAATCAGCTAAAATTTGTTTCTGACACGAAATAACTCATAAAGTGACCTCGAAAGTGTGCATGTTGTAAAACGTTGCGCGATATAGTAAATCGTTGGCGTGATTTTGACTCGCAAGCGGTCAGCGCAGCCGCCACTGCATTCGTCTCTGCGAAGCGGCTCGCCTGGCTAGCGTGTTTTCTCATCGCTACCAATGGTGTCGGGAAGACTAATTGTATTGTCACTTATGATCGACATAAATGTGCAGACGTTTATTGTTTTGAAGAGTATAGATGGTTTATTACCAGCTGCGGACGGCTCGCAAGGGCCGTCAGCTCGGATCCGATGGCTAGTGAGCTAGGCTTAATATACCCTTTCCCAGCGATTGCCAACTCACTTGGCTTGCTCGTTGGCTATACCGTCGGCGTCGATAGGCGGCAGAAGTGGTCAGAGTTCGTGCGCACCACTGGACACTTAGAATGGACCCTGCTGAAGAGCAGCCAGATTTGCTCGTTTCATTTTGAGCGTGCCTGGTATAAATAAAACAGGCCAAGCTTAGAGCAGTCCAATGATCTTCCACCAAGACTACGTCCCCCAAGCCTGATTCTGTGTCGACTTTTACCTCGCCTTGTGTCCTGCTCTGGAATATACTTAATTCCCAAAGCGCCCTCAGCGAATGGCTCGTACTACTTGTACCAGTGCACATGTATATTGGTAGCTGTCGCTAGCCGCACTTTCCAAGTCACTGCTTTGTAGTGAATCCAATCAAATGTGGTTGGTCATGAAATAGTCGCCACTGGACAATGAAAACAAGGACGACGATGATGGCGAGGACATCGCAAAGCAGGATCTTTAATGAAGTTTGTCCAATACAATCGCAAAGCACGTGCAGGTGTAGCAGACGAATGAGCAAGATGAGGCTCTCGCGCCGGCAAGCGGGCTGGCGTGCGCACGTCACAGTTTTCTGCGATCACGTGTCCAGCTGTGTTTACATTCCTTCTTCGGCCCATCTCGTTGCTCTTCAAACCGAAACTTAGACTGGTTGCTACAAACAAGACTCCAAATACCTGTCGCGCTCTGAAGCCAATGCTGTTTTGCGCGGTGATTACTAGGTCATTAGCTACTTATTGCAGCAGAAAAAATAAGATCGAAAATTTTTGTGTCAGTACTTCTTTAAGTTGGCCCACCCCCAAACTTCGAATTTTCCCACTCCCAAATTTCAAGTTGGCCCACCCCTACTACAGTAAACTCTCAGTTGTACGAATGTCGGTTTATCGAATATTTCAGAATAACGAACTTTTTAAAAATCCTCGGCAGTTTTCTTATAGATTCTATGCAAAAATGTTTCACTTAAACGAATTTTGGAACAGTCAATATTTCAGTTTAACGAACTCGCTCAGAGGACCAAGGCTTGCACTGCACTGCACTGCAGGCGCAACCGATGCCCGCCCTCATCAAACCGCCGCTCCAGTGGCAATGTAACGTCGCTGGCGCTACAGCGCCCCTGGGGCAAAGCGGCGGCGCTGAAAACGAACGGCAACAAGGCATGGCCTCCGAGGTCGCATGCACAAAACGAGCAAGCATGTAGTCTCGGAGGCCATTAACAAAGTAACATCGCTGGCACTTACAACGCTGCCAGAGCAAAGCGGCGATCTGTCACACCACAAACCACGTGGTGTGTGTTTTTTTTCCGACAGGCTAGTCGTGGCATGGTCGTCGTTTCTTTCCGATCTCATCGGTTCCGTGTATGCACACAAACGACCCACGTGGTGTGTTTTTCATTTATATGTACAAATTACATTTCACACATTTCTAACACTATGGATGGCATGTCTTTTGCTCCATGAATTTCACTTCAAACTTGTGTCTCTGTATGCCATGTCTTATGTTGGTCTAGTGCATATTCAGTTTAATGAACTTTCAGTTAAGTGAACTATTTCCTTCGGTCCCTTTAAGTTCACTCAAGTGAGAGTTCACTGTATAGGCTTCCCCATGCATTTTCGTGGACCCTATGTATCTCTATCGTTATTATCTCAAATCAGTTCTTTTTTTTTTCAATTGTTCCTGATTGCTTATAAAGCTTCCAATCATCTACATTTACGCTGTTATAATGATTAAATGTCGTAACTTCGCACATTACACTTTTTCGTGCAGATACAAGGCATTACACCTTTCGCATAGCAGACAGATCTTGCTGTGGCGTGCCAAACGCTGACAGAGCCTATTAACCAGCGGGCATATGTCGGTATTTCTACGTTCCCACTGTGCTAGCATACCGAGTGCAGTTTGCAAGCAGGAGACGCTGCGTTGCAAGCCCCCGCCTGTTGTGCATCCAGCTGGCGTGGGGGGCAGTCCAGCAGCCGCTAGCCTATTAACTGTGTCTGGTTATTCTGGCCTGCAATAGATGACACTACAAGCCGACATGCTTCCCCTTGCTGCCTGTTGCTGGCGCTCTAAGCAGCCTCCGCAGAGCACAGGCCACGCGCTCACGTGTTCCCTTTCATAAAGGACCATGCTGTACAAGTGGTTCATCTGAAATTGCTTCAGACGTGCCGGCTTCCGTGTTCCCAGTGATTACTGTCAATTTTGATGAGTGCGACAAAGCCGGTGCCGGTGTAGCCAAAGTTTGGAGCGAGCTGTCAGAATTTCCGGAAGCCGTTCACGAGTCAACGGTCAACAAGTTTGTGAATGCAGATGATGGTGCCATGACCACGGGAGAGCCTAAAAACGAAGACTACATTGCCGACATTGTACCGAGCACAAGGGGAAATGGCCACAATGAGGAAGGCAACGATGGTCCTTTGCCTACACCCCCCAAGGTGTTTGTTGCACTCGCGCTAGTCCAGTGCTTCTGCACGAATGTGAAAGGTTGCAGCCTCAACTGCTCTGACCCTTTAGACAATGTGGAGAAGTATGTACATCGCAGGCAGCGAAATTGCCCAAGCAGAAGAAAATACAGGACTATTTCATGCAAAACTAAGCTAGTTTCATCAATAAAGTGATTTTATAAATATGTGCTTTTATGGCATCCAATTCTTTAGCAGGCTTATATTGAATTATGCCCTATATCGAACTCATAGGCATTTTTTTTGCAAGTTCGATATAGCCAGGTTCGACTGTAGAAGGATATCAGGTTAAGGCCTCTTAGATTTTTATCTTTAGTGTTCTACTAGCTATGATTTTTCATGTAGAACTTAGGTCTGGTTTTGAAAATGGGCTTTACTTACAACATGGCTGTGATATTTCAGTCACAGAAGATATGGATGCTGGTTCATCATATTTAAATATTGTTTTGAGTTCTGGCGGCTTAAGGCGTTCGAGTGCAAAACAGTTTAACCCCGCTGCATAGACCGTAAATATGATATTTATGGTCTACTCAGCAGTATGAACCGACTAGCCCAGCAACATATACTTCTGGATTACAGTTTAACTCCCATAGACATTGCAGCTTTTCAAGAACAGCCAAACATTATTGGCTGTTCTTGAATGTCATAACACAGCAACCACATTAACTGAACTTACTTGTAGTTCAAACCACAAATAGTGTTTAGGTGTGTATCTGTTTCCTCTGTTCTTGTTGTTTATATTTTTGCCTTTGCTTCTGTGCTTTAACTGTAATCCTATTAAATATTATACACTATACCTCAAATGAATATCCTGGTGCTTGTCAAAACCAGCTCTAAAGAAGCAGCCGATGACACCCTGTTTTGGAGATCTAATAGTAACACTCTGGTGGACAACTTACAGATGTGGTCTGCCGACTACGTGCAAATCCCCATAGAGAGCAAAAAGCAAGCCCAAAGCAGCACAACTGTAACACCAGCTGTTGTTGAAGAGCCCAGTGTAGCCACAACACCCGAGAAGTCTTCCTCCCCTCCACCAACACAGCCAGCCCCACAGCAGGAAACAATGGCCGAGAGGATAGTTCGCAAGCTCAGTGCAGTTGACACAGATGATGTGGACAGCTTTCGAACTCAGCACACTTCTGCTGCTGTGCTCATCAAGTGTGGCTCAGACAGCTCGCTCTCAGAGGATGATGGTGAGTGTTGCAATGCACTGTTCTCTTTTCTTTCTTTAAAGGGTAAAAAATTGTGTTTGATTTAATGATCAGCATCATTCAAGAGTTAAGAACGGCAGTTTAACCACTTTCAGAAAATGAAATGCCACATCCTGAAACCAGTTATATACGAAAGTGGCTCCTGAAATTATGCTTGTCTGTTTCTATGGAAACTGCAATGGAACCTGCAGATCAACTCTTCTTAATAAAGCAGGTCATGAGATTCTTCATAGCGTGCACGGCTGGCTGTGCATTTGGATTATTATGTGCACAGAGCATTAATGCCTGAAAAATCTATCGGAATGAACTGTAGTGAGTCATAGGTTCTGTATCTTGGCTGGGCAAAGAGGCTGTACCGTCGAACTAAACTTCGTGATTTGTCAAGATGGTCTTCAGGTAGTACTAAGCCTGGCATTGTGCTGCAAGAATAAATTTTTTGGCTGTGTCCTGACTGGAAATTTGAGCTTGAGTTTTGACAGCATCTCCTGTATACCAACTGGAGATGATCGTGTGTTTGGTACCTGTATCACGGCCGCTAGATAAAAAAGAAAGGTGCGGCCTGCCGCATTCACCGAAAACGCTGTCATCCGCCACGGCGCTACCAGTCGGGGTCTGTTGTCTGGGATCGGCAAAGAAAATGCGCAAGGAACGCGCTTCGAATGCCGTCGCCCGTGGAAACCGATGTGTCGCGTCCCCGAGAGCTAGCGCCGTTCGGCCCAGCCAAAAAACGGCCGAGAATGCAACTACAACTGAGACATTTGCTCCCATTGCAGCCCGTCTGACATTGCAGGCCTCACCTTTTTTTTTATCCAGCGGCCATGCCTGTATAAATTATCCAGTAGAGGTACTCATACAGTTTTGGTCTGACGATAAGTGGATGGGAGTTTAGAATACGGCTTTTCAGTTAGTTTGCTGTTGCTGTTGCTCAAATGCTCCATCTGCTCCATAACCGTGCTAGCATGCAGTTATTGGTTTTCTTAATTGTCGAGCAGATGTCATATGGCAGTGTGCCCCCCCCCCCGCACCCCACCGTTTATTATGATCTTATTTTTCTTTTTTCCTAGTAGACTTATTTTTTGTGTGGCTGCTATGTTTAAATACCTGTTTTATGTACACTTCCATGTTGGATGCCCTCTGCTGCCATCTGTAGCAACTGAATTTAGCATATCAGCTGGAAGGTATTGCAACTTTTCAATTATTATGAGGGCAGCTTTCCCTCAGCACACGTACATTAAACTGAACAGTAGAAGTGGCTGTGCCGGTTCTGTAACTATGAAATGTGTTATCGATTTTTGAGCATGATCCACTAGGGTGTTGCCGCAAACATGGCAGCCATGAACAAAGTTGCCACTATGTCAACTGGCACGAAAGTGCAACTTAGGTTGCCAACTCTCAACTAAATGGTCTTAGAGGGAACCTCACTACTAGTATGTTCACACTCATAAACCTTATTGACGATCAAGCGTGAGATCAGATGCATGGGCTAGACTGACAGCAGTAGTAGCTGAGTGCATATCCATGTGGAGTCCCCTCCATGCCCAAAAAGTGTTGGCAGCGTGCTTGTTTTGAAGACGAGGTCTTCTTTGCTGACTTCGCACAGGTTTTGTGTATCTGGGATCTGGGTAGGTATCTTGTAATCACTTACAGAAAAAAAACAGCCCTTCCGCGTCTCCAGAGCATCATAGCGAGTTGCAAAAGGCATCAAAATGTAGGTCTAAGTGAGAATTAGTAAAGTAGGTAAAATTAATTATGTGGATGTAATTAGTGGTAATACAACCTAAAATTAACCCCATTGCACCATAGTGTACACAATGTCCAGGATTGGCCCACCTGGCCTCTTGGTCAAAAGATGTGTCAACCTAGTGTCGACGGTCGAGAAAAACTAGTTCGACATAATTGCTTGCGAATATAATGCAAATACCATATTTGCAGGATTCTAACGCACTCTTTCCTTTTTTTAATGAAAGGTGCTTCAAATTTGCATGCACATTACAATCGTAAATGATTCTACTCAAAATAAAAAATGAAACTGATTCTTACTTAAAGAAAAGCTCAACGTAAGGTAGCTAGCCACACTGTTATCAAATGGGTCATTTGTATAAAGTGACGGTCGGAGACCTTGTAAGCTGGGCCCATGGTGCATGGAATGCCCTTCCGCAGATGATGGTTGTGTAAGCCTCCAGGAGTATGGCATTTCTAATGCATTAAATGGAACTGAAGATGACTTTCTGTGGTCGGTAGACAGCGAAAAGGCGGGGTCGGCAGACTCTGATAGGCACCACCCTCTAAAGTTCAGTTGTGTGCATGTCTGTGTGCCTTTGTATTGTTCCGTAATATTGTTTCAACACGGTACACGTCGACTCAGGTTTCGTTACTTGATGTGCGCGGTGGAATCGGCACTAAGCTATTTTTTTTTTATATTTGGGCGGTAATATAACTGCACATTATAATCGGCAGTGCGGTAGAATTGTGCAAATATGGTAACATAGGAAATGAGCAGGTAATGAAATTAAAAAGACTGAAAGAGGCAAAATGTAGAGATAATCAACATTTAGTCATCAAATCGTTTGAACCACGTACCATGTACGTCGACCTTCATTAGTACTGGTTGACTCTTGGTTGACTCTTTCTTTTTTTATGTCTGCACTTGTAGACCTTATCGGCGATAGACCTCAAGGTCAGATGCACAGGCTAGACTGACAGCTGTAGTAGTGGAGTAGGCATCCACATGTAGTCCTCTCTATGTCTAAAAAGTCTGTCGGCAGTGGCTTGGCTTGGTTGCACCGCAGTCAGCAAGCCAACATACCAATCCTGCATGGTAACACTGATTGCACAGTTGCATCTTCGTGGTGGTGCAGTGTGCATGTATGTAATTAATCCCATGCACCATATCGGCACGGCACAATGCCAACAGGCCATTAAAATCTGCAGCAGACCCTTTGCTCGGTCGTTGGAGGCACCCCATTTGCATTTCTTAGGCATAGGCCTGATCACGTTTTTTTTTTTAAATTTTGATATTTGTGTGCATACTTATAACAAAGGTATTTTTGTGGCCGATGTAACTTAGTTATAACATGGTTTGACTGTATATACAGGGTGTCCCAGCTAACTTTAGCCAAAGTTTAAAATATTTCATTGCCACATAGCTGGTCAGAACCAAGGTAATGTTGTTTGCTGTCGCTTGTAGATACTCAGCTTATTTTTTTCATTCGGCCTAATGTGATGATTAGCCTTAATTAATTAATTAAATAATTAACTTCTCAAGTATAATTATATGAAAAGTGTCAAGGGGAAAATTGTAGAGCGACATGAAAAACTCCCGATACAGCTTTCTGTTGCTCAATACGTGCTACATAAAAGTGTTTTTCCTAGCATGAAAGAAGCCCACAAATGCATGCAAAATTACCGCGTGACTGGCTGCTCGAGGCACTCGAGGCTGCCGCCTCCATCTTGCACGCCGCATCAGGGGTTGGTTCAGTGCATGTACGAGGGTCGTTCTGGTCAATCCGGGATTTTTTTTTTAATCAAATAAAAGAACAAATTTCAAAGTGTGGAAAGTGGATTTATTTTTCCACATAACCTCCAGCTACAGTTGCACACTTATCCCAGCGTTTAACTAACGCCTGGAATGCTTCAGCATAGAAAGATTTATTATTACGACGGAACCATTGTAGGACACAATTCTTCACTTCATCATCAGTGTTGAAATGTTTTCCTCCAATTCCTTGAGGGGCCCAAACAGGTGGAAATCACTTGGTGCTAAGTCAGGACTATAGGGGGGGGTGTGGTAATATCTGGCAGCCAAGTTCCTGGATTGTTTGGAATGTGCATTGAGCGGTATGCGGTTGTGCATTGTCTTGCAAAAAGACCATGCCCTTTGTGATCAAAGCCGGACGTTTCTTCTGTACTCTTGCACACATCACGCAGAACACGGCAGTAGTACTCACTGTTGATAGTGACACCATGGGGTAAAAAAATCTATGCGAATAATTCCCCGTTTACCCCAGAATACACTTGCCATCACTTTACCAGCAGACGGAACTGTTCAAAATTTCTTGGGAGGTGGTGATTCCATATGCTTTCACTGCATCGATGCTCTTTTGGATTCTGGGGTGAAATGGTGAACCCGTGTTTCGTCACATGTCATGATGCGATTCAGAAAATCCTGGCCCTTCCTTTTCAGAGCGTTCCTTCAGTTCTCTACATACTTCAACTCTTCTGTGTCTGTCAAAAGCAGACAGCTGCTTTGGGACCCAGCATGCACTCACTTTTTGGAACTACAAATGATTATGGATTATTGTGTTCACTGTTCCTAACGACAGGTTACTCACCTTTGCAATTTCATGACAGGATATGCGATGATTGTCCACGATCAGCTGCTCTAGGCACTGAATGTTCTCAGGAATGACTACCATGGGTTGTGATCCACCACGACCGGGATCATCAGTAATAGAGATACGGCCATCTTTGAAGCGCTTGCACCATTCAAATGTCTTACTGTGACTGAGTGTCTCATCACCGTACTGAGCCTGAAGTCTTCTGTAAATTTCAGCAGGTTTCATGCCCTCCTTCACTAAAAACTTAATCACAACACGCTGTTCCACATAGACGTTCAGTCTGTTGTCCGCCATCTTGAATAACAGTCTATTCAGAAGTGTGGAAAATGAGTGCCATCTACTGGCGACAGGACACAGGTGCCAGTTTCTATTGGATACAAAACCTCCAGCCTAGGTGTCCATTTAAACCTGGAAAGAAAACGAAGTCTCGGATTGAGTTGGACGACCCTCGTATACACATGGCAGGAGTGTGGCCAATAGGAAAGTCGTCGCAAGAAACTCGTTTGGACCTTTCACCGCATCACATGTGCACAATACCCTCTTGAGCTCCTTGGGTGTCATCACATTAACCTTTTTACAGCTGCAATTATCTGTGACCCCCCCTCAAAAGCATTCCAGAAACTGGAGCACTTACCTATCTACTAACGTGCAAGTCCAGATGGGACGTAGATAGAACTGCAGAGAGGAGGGGGAAAGGAGGCAGAGAATGGGTAGAACCGACACAGTTGTGAAATGAATGAATAGCAGCCTGGTCCCTCTCGCAGTTCCCATACAGAGGGAGAGGGGGAAAGGGGCAAAAGATGAATTGAGAAGGCAAGGAAACAGTGGTTACAAGCAAACTGAAGGTATGCTTCTGCTATTTCTGAAAAATAAACACCATGCAAATTTGTCAAGCGGACAACTGATGCAGGGTGCGCAGCCACAAAGTCACATTCAAACACCATAGGGGTTGAGGCGACACTACAGAAGCAGTCATACGTCATTACAACACTTCTATGCCCGCCGTAGCAGTTTGGCAGCTATGGCATTGCTCAAGGTTGCAGGTTCAATCCTGACCATGGCAGCTGTATTTCAACGGGAGCAATATACAAAAATGCTAGTGCACATAGATTTAGACGCACATTAAAGAACACCTGGGTGTCAAAATTAATCCGGAGTCTGCCGCTATGGCATGTCTCATTATCCGATTGTAGTTTTGGCACGTGCAGCCACATAATTCAATCAAAGTTTAATGCTTCTGCCACGATGTGATGTGCCATGTGAGGCAATGATAATGCTTAACCCTCTCAGAGATTAGGAACAATGGTGCACAACAATGTGTCAACCAAGCCAGTCTCCCTGTGTGTTCTGTGTACTATGCAGACAAACGGCAGTGGTGCATGCAACGTAATGTTTAAGATCAACTCGCCAATCTCGTATCGGACTAAACACTGAAGAAATTATACATTTGCCGTCCACATCACCGCTAATTATCGTCAATCAAAGCAAACAGCATAGAAAGTTTCGCTTACGTCGATTCCCACAGTGTGTGGGATCCACATATTATTTTTTGCTGGCATCTTTTTGTTAGGATTTATGAAACTTCATATAGTCAAGAAACACTTTCTTTGGCTGCAACCGGGAGTTAGTAGGCTGTGTAACAGCACTTGATTAGTAACATGTTTGTTGGTCATTGCTTAAATAAGCATTGAAAAGGTGTTTATGCTGGTTGTTTTTCTTCTGTCTCTTTGATGTGTGAAAAGAAGCTTGTGCACCACTTTTCCAGACTCTGTCAAGAGCTATGGCCGAGGGGCTACCTCCCCACTCTCTGGTAGCAGTGGTGAGAGTGGCTGGAGGCGCTCCTCCCAGGACCGCCGGCCTTCCTTACTGCAGCATTCCAAGACTGTGGTGGGCCTTCTCAGCACCCAGCAGCAGTCTAAGGCAGCTGCTGAAGCTGAGACTCAGGTGATGCCATTGCACTTGTTGGATCAGCAACCTGTAGAAGGGAAGAAGCATTTTCACAGCAGCACTGTAGAAGCAGTATTCGGTCTCGTCTTTTTTTGACACCATTATCAGCATGGTATGAATATGTAGCCAGTGTTTAATTTTTGGTTGTTGATATTAATGGTAGAAGTATAAGTGCACTCATAACTAGGGTGCACTTATTGTGTTTGCATGGGATGCTCTTTTATTTATGTTTTTTTACGATTTAAACAAAGGTAGTGATACTTTGGAAAAGAATGGGGGGGGGGGGGGGGGACAAAGGGCAGTTATAGGTAATACCTGATATTGTTCTGCTTTAGTTATGCATACAATGTCTGGCATGGGAGGTTTGCTGGCTGGATTTTTTTTATTATTTCAGTCTGTGTTCCTAAGTTGCTTGGGAAGCAGTGAAAGTAACATGACTGGGTAGTGAAGCTGTTTGCATATTAACAATGCATACCTTGACATCGAGTCTCCCATTATGAATTCTATAGGTAACCAAGTCAACTTTGACCATTCCTGAGGATACAAGGAGCACCGGTGGGTGCACAGCTGAAGATTCCAAAGGGGCTGCACTTCGCATCAGCAAGTCGGAGAACTCACTGACTGATACCTTTGTGATGATTAATGAGACGGATACACTTGATGCAAACAAGAGCATTGACGTCCGCAAGCTTAGGCGAAGAAGGAACATACTGAGAGAAGGTGAGTAGCGTCAGGCTGGTTAAGGTAGTTTAGCGATACAGTTTGACAAAGAAGAAAAGAAGACAAAAAACAGAATTGGTAAGAGGTAGTGCTTTTTGCATTCTGATAGCTTGCAGCGAAGGTGTGACTGTATGCCAAACACCGTTGACTGGACAAAGCCACTTGGAAGGATGCATTCCCTTTTCTTTTTGGGCATTTCAGTTATAGGGTTGCTAAGCTGCTTGTAGATAAATTATAAAAATTTTGGCATATATTGTTTCATGGTGGTGTTATGTAGAAATGTCTTGCTATATTTTGGAACTCGCTAGTATAACAATATTAATTTGCATTGTCCTCCCTGCTGCAGATGTGCTTGGAATGACTGTGACCTGTTCTTGAAAAGTATTCTTTCAAGTTGTACCATATTTGACTCTGGTTTTCTTCTTCTTTTTCTTCTTCTTCTTTTTTTTAGGTTTCAAGTGGTCATGCCAACTTGTGTTTCGAAGTAAATTGACCATGCACACTGCATTTGACAGAAAGGACAACAATGAGCCCGCAGCCGTCACTGCTTTGGCTGTGTCTAAGTAAGTCACTGTGGCGCTAAATTATTATGCCAGAATTGATTCACCTTGTGAAAAAATTCAGCTTTGGAGTTAGGGTTTGGTTTGGTATGGCCATTACAGCATTTCACTGGAACAAGCTCTTGGCACTCTTGCATATTAGCAGTGGTCCACTGGTTCCATAGGTTAAATAAAGCCACTGGAAGTATCAGCATTCTTGCTCCTTTTCGTGTTTCATAAAATGAGGATGACATTACAGTTTCTCATGGAAAGTAGGCTAGTGACAGTGTATATAAGTGGCAGTGAGTGAGAGGGTCTGACAGGTTAATCACATGTGAGACACTCCTCTCCAGCCTTGCTTAAACTTGCATGGGAGAGGGTCACCACCTTTCTTGCAGCCATGACAGCTCACCTCTTGAGCCTAGTGCAGTAATGCCTACTGGTCTGATGACAGAAATGAAGTTCTCATTCATCAGTCTTCTTCTAAAACTGACATATTGAGAACAAGCAAAAACTTGCTTGCCATATGTCCCTTTGCACACTTATGCACAAGTGTACACTCTCTGCATGAAAGTACTCACCCAATGTCAGTACACTACTTCACTGAGCTACTAGTGAGGTCGCTTGCATGTTCTGTAAGTTGCAGAGCTTGCTTTTCTGTTGTATGGAGGTGCAAGGCACTTATAGAAAAGAACCAGATTAATTTAGACTGCTTCTCTGGCCAGCAATCATTTGGAGGCAGGCTGAATGGCCGTGAAAGTGTTTGCCAAAAAAGTTCACTGGCGTTCCCTTTGTCTGTCTCTCTCCCTCCTTTTTTCTTTTTCTCAGCAAATTTACATCCTGCACCATTAAGCAGTAGTGACCTTTATGTTTTCTTGCTTAATGGAGGACTGCTATCACACTCAAGTGTCAGTGTTTCCTGCACTGGACTATATAGTGAGGAGGAAGCTTGCAGAGAGAAAAATTTCCTTTCAAATTTCTTTACTGCATCTTCAGTAAAGATGAGAGTAATTTTTTAAATAAGCTTGTAATTGCAAAAAAAAACTAAATTTTAGTTTTCAGTTGCTTTACTCTTTCCCTTACCATAGAAAATGTGCAATTTTACAGTGGTCCTGTACCCTGTTCACTTCAAGGGACATTAGTTGCAACATATTGGGTGTTTCACATAACTTGAACCAAGCTTTAAATTAAAAAAAAAAAACTGATACATCTTATGCAAATGAGACCAACGGCATACTTCTTGTAATCAACTCAAGTTAGAGTATATTTAAGTGTGGTTAGTTGCCTAATTAGCTAAATTCAGTTATGCAAATTTATATATAGTCGTTTTAGGGCATAACTTCGTTTTAAAAAGTTGCAGAGCATGCCCAGTAAAATTGTTTCCATAACATATACATTTTAAGTGAATCTTTTTTTCTACGCTTTCAAGAAAGCCCGTGAAATATGAAAAATATGGCATCATTGTATGCTTGCACATCTGATTTGCAATGCTCCCATGAGTTTTTCTTCCAAGGAACAATTGCTGCATGTCCATTGTAAAAGTAAACGATTGACTCTGGCATCCGGGCAGCTACATCAGCACCATATTTTATGAAGATGAAAATTTGCTGCAGTACAAAGTGGTAAGTGTTAGGCAGGCACTGAAAGCCAACCAAAACACATCCATAGACTTGTTTTACAATGGGCGTGCAGGCTTCGTTCTTTGGAATCGCAGTTGCAAGCACTGCAAATCAGACATACAAGCACACAGTGACATCATATCTTTCATATTGTGCAGGCTTTTTTGAGAGCCCAGGAAAAAGAACCATGTAAAATATAATATTTTACATGGAAGGGGCAGGTGAGCACGTTGTAATATGATCAAGTATGCGCTGAGTGCTCCTTCCTGCTCCTTTTAAGCTGGATGGGAAAGAAGGGTGCACGCCGCTCTATTTGCTCCAGTTCGGTCTTTCCTTTCCTCGTCATTTTTACGGCACACGACATTACAGTAGCTAGCAGCATCAAATCTTCGCCTTCAGCCCGGGTTTGTCTGAAAAATGGTCCATGGAAATGAGAAATTTTGTTCTAAATAACCATTGCATGGTTTTTTGGAGATAGAATTCACAGGAATGTCTATCTAGTTGAATACGTAGGACTTGCCGAGACCAACAGAGCAGTTCAAATTATCTGTTAATTCAAATTAAGATATTTCAAATTATCGGCATTTCACTGTAAAATTATTGGCTTGTGATGCTTATGTAGGACACTATTGATATGCAGTATTTGATTGAGCACTGTACTTCTTTTAGCATTCTGGTCAACCATTTGCATGCCGCAGGAAATTACAAAAACTCTACGAAATTTCCCAGAGATTTCCCGAAACATGGCCTGATGACTACACTCGTCATCGGCTATTTTGGTGCAAGTTCCCGTGACAACCATGCTCATCAGTGGTAGAAAAAGGGTTGAGCAACTATTTCACATTCCTATTTTCTGGAAGTAGCGAGCACATTCACTGTGGCCTCAGTCCAGCATATTTGTATCCAGGGATCACAAGACGGTGTACGTGGGTGATGCAAGGGGGCGAGTGTTCACCTGGAGCGTGACTGAGCATCCCGGCCGAGCCATGGCTGATCACTGGGTGCGAGACGAAGGTGGTGACAGCTGCCTGTCCTGCGGGGTGCGGTTCTCCTTTGCCGAGAGGCGCCACCACTGCCGCAACTGTGGCCAGCTCTTTTGCTCCAGGTCAGCCAGCCAACGGCAAAGAATGTCGCATTCTGAACTTGTGCACCTAGTTGCTAAACTAAGCCACCCTAGCCCTGTCTACTTTCTGGAACTGAGTTTGTGTACAACCTGACAATGCTGTTTGTTGTTTTTGATTACTAATACAGTCAAATCTTGGTATAACAAACACAGATATAATGAATTATTTGGTATAATGAAGGAAATCTAAAATGTTTCTCACCGATACTTTTAGCATGTAACGACGATACGCTTATAATGAATACAGTCGACTTCCGTTAATTCAACACTGACAGGTGACGAAATTTATCTAATTATTCGGCAGGTCGAATTAAACAAGATGCAGAAAAAAACGTTGAAACATATCGCTGATTCATTTGGCAGTATTTGCTTAATTCTAACACACCCCAGAATCAAATGTGCACCCACTTTCCACAAGTCCCAAGTAGAAATACAATGTTGAGATAACATTAAAACTTCTAGAGATCCTAACGGGCACCTGGCTTTTTTAGCAAAAAAAAAAAAAAAATGGGCAAGGGCTTTACTAATATGTGTTGTACAGTGGCGATCGGTTTTTTTTTTTAAGTCTGCTTCGCCTCAATAGAATCGCGTTATGCGGCAAAGCATATGAATGCAGGGAACACGGTTTTCAGTCCAATTTTCTTGTATTAAAATCCAAGAAAATTTCTTAGAATCAGATAAATGCCATAATCAGACATTAATAATATTTGGGGTTTTACGTGCCAAAACCACTTTCTGATTATGAGGCACGCCGTAGTGGAGGACTCCGGAAATTTTGACCACCTGGGGTTCTTTAACGTGCACCTAAATCTAAGCACACGGGTGTTTTCGCATTTCGCCCCCATCGAAATGCGGCCGCCGTGGCCGGGATTCGATCCCGCGACCTCGTGCTTAATCAGACATTGTGAGCTACCACTATTGCTTGAAAATCTTCCTAGGGCAAGCCAAAAATATGCATTTTTGACGGGAGATGACGTGTGTTCAACACATTCACTGTCGCCTAAGTGCTGCTGAGACAGACGCTGCAAGTAAAGGGGTCGCTGTTGGGGTCAACATAGGTGTCAGGCATGTGTGTGCCAACTGGTCAAGTTCGAATTATCCGGCAAAGGCCAATTTTAGGATTAAAATAACGAAAGTTTGGGCCATTGGAAAGGCTTGGGCGCTGGCCAGGACCTTCAGTTGAGATCAGATAAACTGCAAAAGGTCTACTGTATTGCATATGGTGAAGGTATCTTTATGTAGGATACAACTTCATTGTAACAAGGTTTGACTGTAACATAGGTTAGTCTCCTAGGTCCCACCCCAACCCCAACATCTTTGGAACTGAGGCTGTGCATGACCTGACAGTGCTAGTTGCTGCCACTCAGGCTTCTGATGATGGTGATGATAATTTATTGTCATCCCCTTTGAAACAAGGTGACAGATCATCACCTAGCCTGCGTGAGTTAATCAGGTATGCTATACATGTTCTGCATTCTAGAATTTTGTATATCTCCTTAATCTTTTTTTTCTCTTCCTTAAAAGACTTCCATTATCGACCTTGTACTGCTACCTATACCTGTTATGGATCCAGTCCTATCAATGTCTTACCTGCTTTTTTTCTACCAGTGCTCTAAACGTCTCTTGCTTATCTCGACTGCTGATCTGTTGATGCTTCCATCGACTTGAAATCCAAGCGCTTCTAAAAAGTGTGTTACCTACGGGTCTCACTGGATGCATACTTTCACATTCCATTCGGATGTGCCGAGTGGTCTCTAGATTTTTGCTGCAGCAAACACATGCTTCGTCTTGTTGCGAATATTTGCTCCGGTATGTTTTTGTCCTTAGACAACCAGCTCGAGCCTGAAATAGCAAGGCACTGCCTTTTGCATTATCATACAGATTTTTCCTTCTAATTTCTTTCGAGCCATTCTTGTAAATCTTCATGGTCTTTTTTGTTACCATTCTATGCATTTAATTCACTGTCTTCATTTCTCTCACTGTCTTTTTGATGACTACTGGTTGTCTGTTTACACTTTTAATTACTCTGTACTTGGTTGCCAACTTTCTAGACCTCTTTTGCCAACTTTCTGTAGTGCCTGAGTGGTGGCACCTGGTGCATGAAAGGCCCCAGTTGTACATGGCGGCATCTTCGTCGGCATTTTTTCGATAGAGTAAAAACCCAGTGCATGCATGGGGTGTGGTGTAACCTGGCGATGTAGCAAAGTGGCTTCTGCATTGCCTGGCTAGCGTCACTTTACATTGAGCGGAAAATGACTATGTGAATGAGGGCTAAGAGGGACTTTGAGATGCCTGTGTGTGGCAATGCTTTCTGTTTTGTTTTTTCAATAAAAAGTGAGAGAAAAATTGTTTTGAGAACAGCATTTTCTTAACAGATGTTCACAATTTTTTAAAAATAAAATTCAGTTTTAATCTCGAAATAAACTGCTGTACATGAAATAGGTAAGCTCAGCATTTCACTGCCGGGCACTTCGATAAAATGGGGAAGGCACATTAGAGTTTTTCAACACATATTTCCTGGCAGTAACATATACCTCGAATTCTTTAGCTACACTAAATGAACTTCTAAAGAGCTAAAGCAAAGTTGATGACCTCATTGTTTTGCAAGCAATAAAGGGGCCTTGAACAACTCTTTGTCTAAGTGGAGAAATGCATTTGAACTTAAATTAGGCTATTTCAGAAATACTTTACCGCAAACAGTACTTCAGTGCATTGAGCAGAAGCGGAGTTATTGGCAATCAAACACCTCCTTCATGGTGCTTCCTCACCTTCTTCAATGCTCCCGCTGTGGTTGTTCAGTGGTTATGGTGTAGGGCTGCTGAGCACGAAATCGCAGGATCGAATCCCAGCCATGGCAGCCGCAGTTCGACGGGGGCGAAATGTGAAAACACCCGTGTACTTAGATTTAGGTGCACATTAAAGAACCCTAGGAGTTCGAAATTTCCGGAGTCCTCCACTACGGCGTGCCTCATAATCAGGAAGTGGTTTTGGCACATAAAACCCCATAATTTAGCTTTTTCCTTCTTCAGTGCCTTGCACTGCAGAGGCTACAGCAGAGCAGAACATGCCTACAACATGCATGCAACATTCTGCCTACCAAACACCACCATGGCACACAGTTCAAATTTGATTTTAGATCTGCACATAGACTCCACAGTTTCCGACTTTGGCACCTATGACGTGCCAAACGTAGCCGAACATGCCAAACTCGGTTGTCCTTGGAGAGCAGCAGGGCACTCAGTCATTGAACTCATTGTGGCACCCCACGGTGGCCGCGTTGTCTACGTTATATAGCAGGCTGCATGCTACATGCAACAGCAGCGTTTACTTTGTGCAAGGCAGGACTACTGTGCACGCTCGCACTCATATGCTCCTGCCTGGCTGTGGTACGTGATGCGAACCGGCTTTGTCCTGCACCAGCTTGACCGACAGATAGTAGCCACATCCAACTTGTACATATTGAAGCGCTGTCAACAGCTCTATAATTACGACGCGAAGTCTGCCAAGGTGTCTAACCAGGAGTGGCCAGGAGTGAGCACACCCTGGAAAGTGAGCGTATGGTCTGACCTTAAGTTTTATGTGCTTCGAGGCTAGTAGAGCGTTCAAAACTAGCTGAAATTGGCGAGACCCAGTGGGTATGAGACCAATAAGCAGAGTGGTCAAAGTTTAATTCCTATGCGGGTAGCCGCCTGTGAGCAGATGATAGTCGGCTTCTTCCAGAAGTGCATAATTATTATTGAAATTCAAAAGCATATTTTCGCTTACTGCTGCCTGTTTATTAAACTACATCAATAAATATTCACACTAACAGTAGAAGAAGCACACTGATCCAAACACCCTTCTTGATTGATGTCAATTATTGGACAATAGCAGCCACCTATTGGAATCTGCTATATTATGAAATAAAGCATCCAGAAAAGAGGGAAGCGCAGACTACTGTTGAAAAGAGAGCGTTGGAGAGAAAGGTGACTTTGCGCTCCACTTGTGAGATCCACATGCCGCACACGATTGCAAAATTTGGCTGAGATGTTCACAGCAGCATATGCTATGCGCGGACTGTGTTTTTTCACCAAGCCCGAAGGTTGGTTCAGGGTCTCTTTAAGCCACAATTGCCTAAATGTCTCAATTAGTGATGCTCTGGCTTTCTTTCCTCATGTGGTTTTATCTTCACCGTTTGCATTGGTCTACTTCTGTTAAATGCAGGTGCAGTCGCTTTGAATCTGAGATCAGCCGCCTGAGGATACTCAAGCCAGTGCGCGTCTGCCAAACCTGCTTCAACTCATTGAAGCCCCCTGGGGAAACCTAGGGGCAGGACGCAGCCTTTTCTAGTCAGACATATCCCTGGACATTCCATAGCTGCTGTAAAGACTCTGTGGGCTCCTGTTCCCCCCCCCCCTCCCCCCAATGGTGTGCTGTATATAGCGTGCATGTAAATATTGTCCTGTGCCGAGTGGTTTTAAAGTGTGTACATTAGTGGCGGGTCCACCCCACTGTGCCGCCATGTAGCCACGCTTCACAGGTGTCTAAATGAAGAAAAAGAAAAAAATAGCACCAGTCAGATGACCATAGTTGCTAGGCTTCTTGTCACTACCATGTGTTATAGCAGGTTGTGTACCACCAAAGTATATATTATATATAAATATATATAAAATCCCAGAGTACTCTATGAGCTGAGCAATACATTTAACGGCTATTTCTTGACCTTTAGATGCCCAGGTTGTATTTTATTAGTTGGCAGGCTGATGTGCATGGCTGTCCTTGTGCTATGTTCTGAAATAGTGCCTACTCTCTCTGCTAGTGCTTCTTGAGTGTTGTCTGCAATGTTTTCACTGCTAAGCATTGCAATGGAATGCACTCTGAAGCATTGAAGTAAATAAGCAGTTACGAAATGTTGCAGGGTCACAACTGTGTTTGTTAAAAGATTGTTGGTGGGCAATTAATCCCACATCATCAAGGATGCAGCTTGTGCAAACTGTGAAATTGAGGGCAAGCACTGTTTCAGTATATGTCGTGGTCCTGCACACATGCCATTCATATGTCGCTTGGCAACCAGTGCACAGAATGGGTGTCAATTACCAGCATGTCGGCCTCTGAGACGCTTTTTTTTAACTGTCGTCAACTGTTAGTCATGATACAACCCATAGCACACAAGAGTTGTTTTTATTAATCTTGTTCTTTAATTGAAAGAAAGGAGTGCATGGCATGACAGGTCAACCCTGTGATTCAGTTCTTACGTATGTGCCTGTAGGCTGTGGATGGGCAAGTTGATTGTTATTAAAGTGCAGCTATGTTTTAAGACACTGGTGATCATGTCTTATTCAAAACTTGATATTGACTGACTTCGTCACTGCTAGATAAACTGTGGTGCAGAAATGAAAGGGAACCTGCAACACCTTTTGAGCTTGGTAAATGGAATAAACCTACCGAGCTATAGACAGTGCCATCATGAACACAAGCCAAAAGTTATTCATGTACTATACTTGGGAAATGGAACGTGTCAATTTAGGACTAACTAATGTGCATACTTTTGTTTCCGCCGTCTCCAGTTCGCGTGACATAATTTTGCGTAATTTTGACTCATACGCCTAGATCAGAGTCTTCATCACCTTTAGTGACTGGATTCATAGTGACATGACATGGCATTCTTAATTGCACATGTGGTGTATCCTACATTAAAGTTGCATTTAATCGGATAAGTATAGTACAGCGTTGTGGTCCTGGTGGCGGGGGGATCGTATCATTTCGCTATCGCTATACCAACAAAGGGTCGCAAGGAGCACATCACTTTTGGAGAAATGAAGGCATGCAAGTGAATCTGGTCAAGCGAGAAGAGTAGAGAAAGGTCTGCGGAGTGGGGTCGCCCACAGTTCAGGCAGACAAACCTTTCACGATGTCTGTGATGGACGGAGACCGGCTTGGAGGTTTGTGCCTGTCTAAAGCTCCTGTCACCCCTGCCAGTTCTGAGTCTGTGTTTGTTGGTGTGAATAGTCTCCTATTTAGCAGCTATGCTAGTAACGCTATGCTAAGTGCTTCCATTGCCCAGGTGTTACAAGAAAGCAAGGAGCCCGGCCTGTAGTAGCAGAACTTTGCGGTCTGACCTGCCCTAGGTGTACCGCTCCCGCATTCCAGATTATGTTTAACCAGCTTCACCGCGTCAATCACGAAATTACATGTTGATGTGACACGGTGAATTTTTGGGACCATCATCCACCCCTCTTAGCCGTTGTCACGACCTGTGGCACCAGGAACTTAGCATTTCTGGTACTTGACAGGATCGCTGATCATGCAACCACGATTCATTGACACTTGTCACTCGGTGGTTGAAAGTATTTTCTTTGGAAAATCGTTTTCTCGCGCATGCGCAACATATTTTCAAATGGTCCATTGATTTGTGTGAAGACTGGGAAGATAAAAATGAAACCAACTCTCACTGCTGGAGAGCCCACCTTTAGGGCAGGGCTACACTAGAGGAAAAATGTGCGGTGTGCTGCGGGCAATAAAACTCAGGTGTGGCTAGGGTGCTTCGATTCGCGCGCTCATCACAAGTGTATGCCATGCACCACAGCACCGGCCATTCTTTGTGGACCTTCAGATAACGAAATCATTGGTTGCCAAAACATATAGCGCACAGATCAAGGCACCTAGGTGCAAGAGCGCAACCACACTGGCAGTTATTCAGCTGGCCGGTGCAGCATTTACCTGATAGCATGAAGGCATCCTTCAATAGAGTTCACTACGCTCAAAACCCAATGAATGCAAGTGAAAAACAGCCGTCTGGGGGGTCTAAATGACACCGGCTGCCTCATGCACATCATGTGTATGAAGCAAGCGGCGCCTTCCACAGCATTTCTTGCTCAAGTGTGGCCGTGCCTTTAAAAAACATCTTGGCTTTTTTCTGAGCTGCAAAAATGCAGGTCAGACACAGTTGTCAGGAGATGGTAAGCTTCCATATCTCTCGGAGCTGCTAGTCTTCCTTTTATTGCAAACTACAGAGGCAAGCACGATGACGGCATCTAATGCCGCAATTAAAAAAAAAAAGTGCCTTCTAACACGGAAAGTAGCCGTGCTTGGGTTTGCCGGCATCATTGATTCTTGAGTGCGGTCAATTATTAATAGATGATAGGTGTCGCCTGAAACTGACTACAGAGAGTACTCACTGACTACTAAGCCATGATTTCAAGTTCCATTCAAGCATCTCTTGAGCAAAGAAGGATGCCAAGTCAATCAGCGGCTTACCGAAAGAGTGAAATTTGCATAGTATTGTACTAATAAAGTTCTGGCACAAAGCCTTGTCACAGTATATTAAATTCAGAAGCAACATAACATGTCCACAACGCAGGAAGCACGATTTAGTAATTAAAGGAATATGAACCATTGGAGCCCCAATGGTTTAAGTTGTTCACTATGGGTTCGTGAACACTGCTGCTTAGTTTAATGCGTCAAGTTGTAAACAAAATACTGTCGTCTTTCTTTTATTGCTGAAAAAAGAATTCTTGCTCCTTTACCCCACACACACCACTCCCCCTCAAAAAAAAAAATAATAAATAAATAAATAAAAAGCTGTCTTGGGCCGTGGGTCTCTCTTGCCAAAGGATGTTTCCTTCTCCTGCCTCCCCAAAAACTGTATGCCTGATTTTGCCACTGTGTATTTCTGTTCTTTTTTTCCAACGAAACATTTTTTTCCTCCCCCCCTCCAAAAAAAGATTAGTAAGCTATCTCTGAGACTGCCACTGATAGTACATGCAGCACGAAAGTTAGAAATTTAGCTCAAAAATACCTCCTGCTTTTTCCTGAAATATACTGATATTCACACCACCCTTTGTAAGTGGTATGATAATACAGAAAAATTGGCAGTCACTTAAGTATCCTTATGTGATTTGAATGCCAAAGCATTAGGACTTGTCTAAGTTATCACTTTAAATTCAATCTCCACCTTAAGCGGAAGCTTTAGCTCGGGCCCAACTCCAACGTAGCCTATACAAATACATGTAAAATGCAAAAACGTTTTTCTGAGATAACCCCTGGACAGATTTTAATTAAATTTGTTGCATTTGAGAGAGAAAGTTAAGTTCTAGTGACTGTTCGAAGCGGAATTTCGATTTAGGGCCTGAATTTTGTTAAAAGGATTGTCAAATATTCGACCGTCTGAAAAAAATAGAAGCACGAAGTTTACCAATTCATAGCTCTACATCAAGAACAGATATCGAGGTTCTGTGAACGGCATCCATGAGATCATTCAAAGCGGACAAATTCGATCTGTCATCTTGCATCTGACGTGAATTTGTTACGTTGGGTACAAGGGTTCTGCAAAAGCTGTATTGCCATATTACTATATTTTTTTATATTCATGTGTAACATATCAATTTTGTCCGCTTTAGATGTACTATTAGATGCAATTCACAGACTTGTATTACCCTTTTTCGTTGTCGAGTTACAGAGTTGTAAACTTTATAGTCTCGTTTTCTGAAAATTTTCTATTGCCAATTTTTAATAAAAAATTGATGAGCTAACTTAAAAATTCGAAACCAACAGTCACTAGATTTTAAGTTTTTCTTTTAAATGCAACAAACGTCGTGAAATTTGGTGCAGTGGTTGCCGAGAAAAACGAATTCTTCTTTTACATGTATTTAGATAGGAGCACTCGAGCTAAAGCTTCCTCTTAATTCACCTTGCTACAATTTGTACCAACCTCAATCCACATTGCTCTAACTTTTACCAACCTTAATCCACCTTAATTCAATTTTGATAGGGCCACGGTGTCAGTCCAATGCTGTGGCTGTTCACCACGGGATTTCGTCGTGCGAGCCGCAGCAGGTCCAGCACCGGAATGTGGCATCACCACTTGCTCATGTGGCTTTTCTTGCCATCTGATGTTAATGCCGTATGCTTGCCGGATTTCACACTTCATGGGGCATATCAGGTTTTTGCCTTAGAACATTGTGGAAATTGGCTGATTGTTTATAGGTCACAACTAGTCAGTGCCTCTGATGAGAGCAAAGATATCCTCAGCAGAGCGCTATCATTTCTCAATCTAAACTTTACTAAATGAAAGTTATAAATGGCCATTGGCTTAAGTTGGACTACCTCCTCGACTTTGGTCATTTGTATCATCACAGTAGTCCTTTCACCTATCCTCTCATGTTTGTATGTTCCTGTGGATTCTGTGCAAACACTGCAGAGTCATCTCCACATAAACCCAGATGTAGTTCTTTATTTTCTAGTTCTACATGTGCTTCACTTGTGGTTGAGTGAAATGCACAGAAATTTGTAAAGAGGTGTGTCAGCTACCATGTTAAGCAATGGCAATCTTGTGCTTTATTCAAGATCGCCCAAAACGTGCAGACATGTGTGTCAAGGCCTAACGGAACACAACATAAAAATCTCGCCAATGATGTGGTGGCACCATCTATTGACAGTGAACAATACTGCGCCAATCTTGAAGGTTTGTGCAAAGATATGCAGGCGAGTGAATAATTGCAGGCATCTCTCGATGCTGCCACTACTTCCAGCACCCTACAAACTATAGAAAGAAGGGGAGAGTCACAAAGGCATGACGAGGGCCAGTGTTTGATCACCCGCAACTCTATGTATCAGTCATTAAACGAACATTTTTAGCTGACTTCAGACGGATTTGGCATATTGGAGTATCTTGTAACCACTTCTAGATAAAAACAGTCGGCTAGGTGACTTGTAGATGTCATATGAACATGTCGGCAAATAGTCGGCAACTAAGGATATAATCGAAAACGAGTGTAATTAACTGTAAACAGGGAGGGATGCTAATCTCTGTGTGGTTGTTGCCCTTTGCCATGCCGCCACCAAGTGCCATCTGACTTGGCTGCCACGCCCTCTGCCAGATGGCGTGGAGTGCCCGAGCTCAGCAAGGTGCCTAGATGCACGTGCGCGCCACTGCACACAGCAAGAGGGAGGGTGCACACATCAAGGCACCCTAGAGTTCAGGACAGAGAGCTAGGTCGGAGAAGCACATCTGAGCGCGCTGTCGTCCTTGAGCGCGTGCAGGCTCTTGAGCGTATGAGGGATCCGTAACGACAACATGCTGCCATATCGGAAGACAGCTGTCAGCGCTGAATAGAGGAAATGCACATGTTCTCAACAAGCCTACAAATGTACCAATGTGCGTGAAGCTCTTCTCACCAAAGTACGCACCAGCCACGCCAAAAGGGCAGCCGAAGCTCGCAAGGCCCATCTCACCCAATGCGTAATTCATATCGTGCCCGCCAGGAATGGCAGGATGTCAAGCAGCATTTGAAGGCCCTGGAGTGGAACAGAGTCACCCAACACAGACATGTGGCTGCTATGACTTGTGAAAAATACAATGAACGTCTCCTGGCATTGCAGAGCTGCCAAGAAGACCTTGTAGGGGTCAATGTAATTGTGCATAATATACAATACAATTAAGATACAGAATAAATTAATAATGAACATGAAAAAGAGACAGACTAGAGAGCTATAATCAACTTTTAATCATGGAATCATTTGAACAGCCATGTACATCGACGTTGTATTCTTTAGTGTTGACACTTGGTTCACCCTTTCTTTTATTCTGTGAAAAAGTTTGTGAGATAATTGTCTTTAATACGAGACGTTCTGCAATTGATGCATAAATGCTGTATTTAGTCCATCAGTTCACTCTCTCAGTATTATATGCTACAGTAGTAAATTCTTTACTTTCATTTTTCTATAAACGGGTAATGCTAGCTGTAGTGGTGTACAGTGGATTGCATATTAACAAATTTGCATTGACAAAGTAGAAAAGAAAATACTCATAATGTCCCTGGGCATGCTAAATGTCGGTAAGCTCCTCATTGTGACAGCTCACTCAGTCAGCTCTGAGATTTTCAATCCCAGGAAGCAACATACACAGAGGTCCAGTACTGAAGGGAATGCACAATTTGTACTCCGGCAGCCAAATGCAAAAGTAAAAGATCAAGAACTGTTTGCACTCGAATAAGGGCTGTGCTCCTGTAAGGGCCACTGAGTTGGGAAAATTATGTGAGGGAGTCAAGTCAAAACTGCAGGGTGGATGATTTGGCTGTTAAAATCCATATTCTCAGATGGCAGCCTGAGATTGAAGACCCCAATGAGACACATAAACTGTCATGTTGTCGTGGAGCAACCCACATACTGTCAGTCAGATTTCCTTGTCTTCGCTTTTGATTGCCTTCTGCTATGCAGTCAATGTGTTTGTGTAACTTCCCTCAGTTAAGGTTGTCTTGTGTAGTGTAAAGTCCAAAAGTAAAAAGACTTTCAGCATTCTAGAAGACAAATGTCACAACTTCCCCTACGTACTTTTCTGTTTTGAATTTCATGGGTGGTGTGATTGATGACATCAGCTTCTACTTCATCCACTCAATCTCTGACTCTGCACCTCTTTGCTTCACTCAAGTCAAAATATAAAAAAACTTACTCCCAGCTGTCAGGTTCGCTAATAAAAAAATTTGTTGAAGCAAGGTTTCAGCCTTTCAGCCGCACAAAAAACTTCACAGGCCCTTTTAACACTTCCAGCTGCTAAAACAACTTTTGCCCTTTTCTGTGCTAGATCAGCCTGACATGCCTAACATCTCATTTGCTGTTCATCACATAGTAAAAATAATTGTTTAGCAAAAAATGTGCTCTTCGAAACTTCAGTTTGTCATTGAGTATCGATGGAATCAACTTGTAAGTCTAAGTGAGTTCTGTTTATTTTGCTGACCTATGTGTCTCAGTGTGCTGCATCAAAATAACTACATATGCTTAAACATTACCGTATATACTTGTGTAAGGGCCACACCACCACTTTGGAGGGTAAAAGTTTCGAAAAAAATTCAAAACATCCCATCGAAAAAAAGCAAAGTTAGTTCCGTTGCCACTAGATGATGCTAGCAGCTTTTCTGTCAACGCCGCTCAGGCTTATTTCTTATTTATTTGTGTGGCGCGTCGTCTCAGCTGTGTTGGCAGTGTTTCCAGTCAAATAGGTGGCATTTCACCTCTAGAGAAGGGGCCCCTGTTTGGGTCAACATTGGTCAGGTACGATAGGCCGGCATCTGACGTCATATACTGCAGCGTTATGTCATTTGCACCTCTCTTACACTCTGCTACAGTTGCAGAAACAGTACGAACCTTTAGAGGGCCGTCATTGGCCTGATTCATGTAAGGGCGCTGCACCCAGCCAAGATTCTAGAAAAAAAAAGTGCGGCCCTTACACGAGTATATACAATACATTCCTCTCAAGCCAGGGCTGGGAAGTATAAAAAAATACATGTCATCTTGGATACCATCTCAAGATACTCTTTGGGTAGCTTGTATCTGTATCATGATACACTTGGCAAGATGTGTATCTATATATGCATTTCCAATACATCAAATCAAGTATTGTATGTCTTTATATACAAGATACACCTATTGCAGAGCCCATGAAAATGGTCAGTCAATGAAGGCTAGCAAATGACAATTAAAGCTTGGCCTAAGAAATGACGGTTTTATGTTAACCCTTGTTTCTAGAAACCAAACACTACCAGGAATATGAACAGTGCACAACACAGTTCCACCTATTGAGACTCCACACTTTTCAACTTTAACTAATGGCAAGCATCAGCTCCCATCGATTTTCTTGAGAAAATAGGATGCTGCGAAGTTCTGGTATATCAAAAACAAGAAGCAGGGCAAACCTAAACTAAAGACAGTCGTCATTATTCATTACAGGAGTATACAATCGGTCAGCTTAAGTTTGAGAACGTAAGGCAGTACGATTACTTACGACCAATTTTCAATAATCAACAAGTCCAATAGGACTTCTTGGGCAAGTTGGTAGGATGAAATTTGCTTTAAGGTGAATGTTCTAAGTACAGAATTGAAGCCAGGCAGTACTCAAATAAAGCACTTCCTTTTCCTAAAAACTTTGTGCGTAGAACCAGTTTAAAGAAACATGCACTAAAAATATGTTGTGAAGTGCATTGCTGTTCCACAGTCTTATACGCTGCACTTTCCACAGTGTGGAGACTTAATATCTGGAACAGCAATATATTTCTCTGCAAATTTTGAGTATTTTGAGTACACTTTACGAGTGCAGACACAGTCACTACTAAATGCCAGCACAGCTAGACACGCTGCAACGAAATTCGAAGCTGCAAAGATGAGCATTAACATGAGAACAGTGCTTTATTGCATATCCAGTTTCCACTGTGGCACATCTCCCTGTGTGCCCCATGCCGTTTAAAGTTATGCGATCTAAAAACATTTGTTGCCAGATTATTCTGTGAGAGCTACACCGAATTTGCTCTACAGTTTGCCATCATGAAATGATCTGGATACTGCACGTCAGAACAATATGGCTGCTGTCATGATTAGCTGGCAGTGTGAAGGTGTGTATGAGAAAACATAGAGCCCACTATCACTTTAAGGTCTTCCACAGAGCTAATTTTTTTTTTATTAAATGCTTCACATTTTCTTCCCTCACTCTCTCCCATACACATGTGCAAATATACACGCACAAGCACAGTATGTACATGTAAGATGGTCTCCATTCTCTGCTAGAAGCATGCTATCGCTTTGACAAACTGTCTGTATATTAATCATGACCATATAAAGACAACAGGCAAGAGAGAGAAAAGGATGCATAGAAGGGCAGGGAGGTTAACCAGAGGTAGTTCCGGTTGGCTACCCTGCACAGGGTGAAGGGTTAAGGGGGATAAAAAGAGAAAGAGACTGGAAGAGGGGAGATAGAGAGAAAGAGAGACAAGCACGAACAAATCACGTACACTACAGAATGGTAGGGGCCAGCATTCTTAAAGTCTATCGTGAAATCAACCCAAGGAAAATAGGGGTAATTAACTGTGGTTGAAACTGAAATGTAGAAAATAATGAAGAAAAGTAAATGAAAGTGGATGAAAAGATGACATGTAGAAAATAATGAAGAAAAGGTGATTGAAAGTGGACGAAAAGGTAACTTGTTGCCAGTGGGGACTGAACCCGGAACCTTTGCATTATGCATGCAATGCACTACCAGTTGTGCTACAGCAATGGCCACCAATCCATCCACTGACTTGGGTATTTATGTGTACTAGATCTAGCCCTGGAAGTGTTAGCCAGTGCCTCAGGGCCATGGAGGGTAGATGTGGCACACCCTTTTTTGCCCGAACACCTTTTCAATGTGTTCACATTCTTAGGATACTTCACGCACTTTCTGAGGGCTATGTATGTATGTATCTGTCTATACATGTTTGTATCTAACCATTTCCTTGCCAACCTGGGTCATTGTGTAGTCCGTGGTCGATTGATTAGAGCATCATGCTGCTGTGCTGAGGGAACAGGGTTCGAAAAACTATCGGACCAACTTGAGTCACTGAGTATGTAGCAATGTGTACATATGTGCCGCTCTTCAATGAACATCTTTCCCGCCGACATGGGTCACTGTAGATGCGTGATTGCATATGTACCACTCTTAAATGAAACTCTCCGATACCCTACTTGAAGCACTGGATATGTGCCAATCAGTCTGTGCTGTTCTTCAATGAACCTCTTTGATGCCAACTTGGGTTCACTGGGTATGTGCCAGTAGGTGAGTGCCGCTCTTCAGCTAATGTTTTGACACTAGCTTATGGAACTAGAGATGGTGCCACTGGGAATGTGCTGCTCTACAATGATGAAAAAGATCCTTTAAGTTTCTCCAATGGTGGGCGAAATCGAACCCACATCACAAGTGTTCTTCAAAGACAGCAGCCCAATGCTTTAGCAGGTTGTACGACAAATGCACTGAGCATGTGCCACTTTTCAATGAACGCCTTTCACGCCAACGCTTTATCGAGCTGCGCCATGAATGCACTGGGTATGTGCCACTCTTCAGTGAACATCTCACCAACTTGGGTCCACTCAGTATGTGCCACTGGGTGTGTGGTAAGTGAGGGAACAATTGTCACAGTTCACAGGCACCAGCACGCTTCTCATCTCAGAGACCGTGCACTGACTTCTTGGCAGTGCCACTAGATGGCACAGCATGCCCAGAGAGAAGCGTAAGAGAGGAGCCCATTTGGCCGCATTATGCGTTTCTCAGTGTTCGCATGCACTGGCATGCCATGCATTTCGGAGGCTATGCATAGGCTTCGCAGTGGCGCCGCTAGATGTCACCAAGTGTTCTTAGGGTAGCACAAAAGAGGAGTCCCGCTGCAGTACACTCCTCATATGTAACTTGCTTCGACGGTGGCAATATGTTGTGTTGCTATATTGATTCAATGCTAAATGCATTTCCGTCGACAGTCATCATGGGATGGGTTCAGCCAATTTTATTGGTCTACATTAGTGGAATTTATGTTTTTCTTTCACAAGCAAACAAATTAAATTCATTATAAATGTGCTAAAAACATTTGTGCACTGCTGTGTAGAAAGTGTTACACATGGCACATCATGTGGGAAGCCAATAAGATCACTCACCGAAGTTGCAGTGCATGCCCATTCTACTACAGACAGGCAGAGGTAAGGGAAAACACTCAGAGGGGCATCGTTATAATAAAGAAACATGCAAAATCTTCAAAATTCACTAGTAATTAACAATGCTTATGAAGAACGAAGACTTCCCCTATCAAATAGGAGAAGTTGTGCGCAGTCATGGAATTTATTTCAGTGTTCTTTTAAGTGCATTTCTACTGGAGTTGGACTATTTCAACAACCAAGTTCCACCATGTCGTTTTTATAAATAATTAACTACAAAGCTTTGATCAGAGGAACTGCAACTAACTATGTGACCTGCCTTTTATGGATGCATTTTTGAGATACAAAGTTGCCTGTGATACAATGTCAAGGTTTTTGTATTTTCGGGCTCTCCTTTTGTTAATCAGCTCTATAAAAGGGAGGGAGCTAGACTTGAATAGGAAACTGAAGAGGTCAACTCTAGCAACTGTAGGACTCGCTGCATAAGGTGGGGGTGACCGACAATGACCAAGGGAGTCAGAGTGCCCAAGAGGCCTGTTTCTCACAAGAAAAAATAATTAGCCATACCTTCATTTTGTTTACCCTCAGGTCTTAAAGGGAGCATTATTGAGAGGAGGGGCTAACATATCAGCATCAAGAATAATGTACATGGTAAGAAGACACAATAGAAAAAACAACAACAAAGGTATCAGTATCAAGGAAATCACACTTTAATACAGCAAAAAAAGCAGCAATCGGAGTAATGGGTAACTTATAATAACATGTGAAACAGACAACAAAATAAGTGTGTTTAAGGATTTGGTGCGAAATATGTGGTAGATACCATTAGGTATTATGATGCGATAACGAGGATCCGTGATGATGACCAGTGCTGCAGGCAGGCACTTCCAATCGCAGCATGTCTTTGGAAGGAATGAATTAGGATATATTATCATTTTATGTTGGGGAGCACCTACTTTATAATGGTGACCAATCCTAGAAGGAACATGCGAAGCACAAGAGACATTATAATCTGAAGACACTGTTGTGCTGGTAAGTTTTATGGCATAGGAAAAGACGAGAGAATTTCCTACAGGTGGTGAAAAGAGAGAGTGTAAGTTTCATGCCAGTTACATTGGCTGTGCACTCGTACTTTGATAGGATAAAATGAGCTGAACAGTTCTGGACCCTTTCTAGTAAGTTTATTAATGTAACACGGCCAGGATCCCAGATCGAAGAGGCATATTTCAGGTTGTCTCGTACGTAATTAAGGTACAACTGCTTCTTAACAGAATAAAAAAATTTCATTTTAGGTAACAAATATGCGATTAACTTTAGATGTTATGTATTCAACGTGCTTATTCCGTGTCACATTACTTGTAATTTGTACACCGAGGCAGTTATAAGTGCTTACTGTCTCAAGAAAGATGTTAAAGGAGTAGTCAGGGCAAGGTGAGTTAATGCAGGAGAATTTCATAGATTTACATTTAGAAATGTTAAGTTTAATGAACCATTGCACATGGTGCATGAAGTGGCATCAGCTTTTGTGCTCCACACTTAATGGAAATGACTCAGCTGAAGCCGAGCCATGCTACCAGGCATGGCAAGCATTAAGTGAATAGATGTCCCAAATTAGTTGGGGAGCATGTCCTGCTCAAAAGAGCATGGTCTTGCTTTCCTACAACACTGTATTTTGTTCTATTTCTGCAGCCCCCCTCAAACACCAAACTAGAGTACAGCTTGGTGCTAGGAAGATCGGCCTGCAAGTTCAGTTCACTCAAATGTAGTTGTGCAGGATATTAGTGCCAACTGCTCTAAAGAAACAAGTAATGTTGTCCTGCTAATTAGCTACAGGACACCCATGCTGCAAATGTAAAGAAAGCACAGCTACCTGTCTTTTTAAACCTAAGAACATATAGTAATTGCTTACAACGGCAGCTGACCACTCAATCAGAGTCTGAAAGTGGAGCAGAAGCAGATTATACCTACTCTCATGCACACTACACTGGATATAAATATGACACTTGCACATGTGCCCAACAACACAGCCCATTTATTATCCTCCTCGAGCCACAGGTTTGATACATTAAGGCCCTGAACCACCTAAACCTAATTAGCCAACATTCCGCATAAAGAAAAAAATGAACCCATGCACTAAACTAAAGCCACAAAACAATTAACTTACAGCAACGTGTAAGTGCAAGTTACTTGTACTCGTCCTCCTACAGAGCGCGACCTCCCTTCCTCTAATCTGTAACGCACACTGCGACCTGAAAAATCTTGTCACTTCATTCAAGCAGCATCCTGTCTTCCTCAGTACAGCTATGCAATTAATGAGTGCATAGCTTGCAAGTAGATTAATCCTGATCAGATAACCAGTATAACACACACTATCCTACAGAGCGAGAGACTCAAACACGCACACTTGCCGAGCTCTCACATGCTGTCTTCTTCAAAAAAGCACTTTTTCTTTTTGTATGAGAAGTTCATTTTTATGCTCCTTGAGAGCCGCTTGTTGCCACTAACTAAGTCTGTCCAAAAATGGCAGTACACAGGGACAAACACGGTTCCTGTGCAAAGGCACAAGAAATTGTCCCTAGCATCTGCACATTTCATGTTCCATACGTCATATTTGGTTGATATGTCAAAGCAATGTTCCCTAAAGTGATAATTTAACGTCTTGCATAAAATCTTACTGGATATTGAAAATATTCTTTGGAAGTGGTGTGATGCTGATACGCAAAAATGGGCAGTATAGTAAGTGCACCAGGCCTTGGAGTTGCATATCTGAAACACAACAATGCAGTAGCGTTTATGCGCTTCTTAATACAGTTATATAGATATAACTGTTCTTATAACTTCTTTCAATACTTTAATACTACTATTTATGCATTTTGCTAAGGTGCTACCCATCATTAAATCTTCAAAGCTTTATGAGGTTCCTTAGACTTAATGGAAGCACTTTCTTGAGAACAACCTATTAGACCTTATAGGCTCCAATTAAATCAACTTCTGCTGTGACGAGAATAATGACTATGTGACATGTGCCTATCATCGAAACAATGTCCAATTCTGTGAAAAAGAAGGCATACTTGCGATCTTATGGTGATATAATGTCTTGGGAACCATAACTCCAGTGAAATGGTAGGACAACAGAACTGTCAGTTTTGTCTAACAGTACTGGTGTGCACTTAGTCAAGCGATAGGACAGAGATGCAAAGAATCACATTCTTGCCAAGTGTCCAGCAATCAAACTGAAATATAACCTCTCTGTAGGTGAGGTTGATTTGTTAGGCAAGATGTGTTTCAGTTTTCATTCTGGCATTTGAGCAGAATGGTACTTATTGTACTTGTACATATTTTGGCATACTCTAAAGATAGAAGCTATTAGTGCATGCTTACTGCACAGAAGAAACATTCAGCAGTGAGGAAGGCCTTCTGTGCAATTCAGGAGTTTCTGAATGCACTAGCTACCAGCTTTAACCTGTTCCAAAAGTGCCTCTCTTGGGAGATCCTCCTCAGAGAATTCATTGCCCGTTATAAGAAAAAATATTTCTGTGGTTCTACGTGCCAAAACTACGATCTGATTACGAGGCACAATGTAGTGGGGGACTGCGGGTCATGAGAAAAGCAAAGATCTCAATTCACTTGGACGTGAGGTTGGATATGGCACTGAAAATTGGTGAATGTGGTATATATGCTCAACGTGGCCGCTGGTGGTTACACTTTCTTCTGTTCAAATTGACCCTTTACATCGAGAAAGACTGCAACTGCTTCTTTGGCATTCTATCAGAAATGTGGTAGCACTTAAGTGCAGTATCATAGAGCAGCCTGCAAATAAATGTCTGTGTTTGCCTAGCCTGACTGTTTATCTTTATATATTTAGTGCTCACTGTTGCATATATACAACACTGTGCATCACTCACACCAAATATAATTCTAATGTAATCATTAAACTCTGCCAACAAAAGTGTACTCTATGGTGTACTTTGTACGGCTCTGGGTGCGGTATCTTGAAAGGGCTCTGCAGACGGCTCATACCTTTGTGTGCGCTGTGTTCTTGCCACTCTTGCGTTGAAGCGATAGACCGCACGAAGGTCACTTCGCTCACTGCTGCTGCCGCGCTTGCAGCGCCTTGCAACGAGTGTCCGCACTAATCAAGTGTGTTGTGTTCACGTTTGCTTGTGCACATTGACACCATGCTTGTTAATGCAGTTAGTAAGTGAATGTTTCCAAGTTTATGCGTCCGATAAAACTACTATCCTTACTTCATATAGCTGTGTACTAATTTGCTGTCACAATTTATGCTTCGCCTTTCGGGCAAACCTGCAACTTCTTTAGTAATCATCACTATTTCTTTTGGTTTTATTGAAGGCGCACTAGTTAGTGGGGTGATAATGCAAGGTTCCTTACAGGCAGCCCCGCGCAGCTGCTAGGTTTAAGGTACACCAGGCACATACAGCTGGTCAATGCAGCTTAACTGTCAGAAGCCAGATCAGTATGCAAGAGAAAAGGAAACAGATTGAATTGTGCCCAGTCTTACTTTCCTCAGAATAAATTACTAGGAGAAAAACTAGTTTGAATAGCTTGCCATATACATTGCCAACTACTTTCAAGTGGTGCTGCATTCCTTCTGCAGCACATTTAGACATCCTGCACCTTTGACTCCGCACTATTGTTGCAGACTAGCACTGGCCATGCTACGCACAGCAACAAACACTGCATGCATATGTGCAGCACCCTGGCTGCCAAGGGCCCATGCCATCTTTGACATTAAATTTTTCTGCAGTGCTTATTTGTTAGCATGCAAAGTGTTTGACAGCTGTGCTTTCTCTACTGAAACAATTTCCTCCCTATGCGAAAGATGGGAGTCGGGAGGTGCCACCAACTGCAATTACCCCTACTCCCTAATATCTCACCACGAATTCTCTTCTTTCTACGCTGTAGTCAATGGGATTTTCCATTTCATGACACATACGGAACACACTTGTGTACACCTACCCTCTCCCTTCGGCATTCCTTTTTGCACCTTGCTAATGAAAAACTGATATACATGAAAACACCACTGTCCAGTCCAGCTCAGCATATTATATATTGTCGCCCGTGAAATGTCCAGACCACTATCAACCAAAATTACTCCAGAATGTAATACTTTAGTATGTTATTTTTGGCTACCATCCAAAATTTAGTACACAGGCATTTACACATTATCGATTGATTCCCTTTATTGAAACAGATGCCACTATGACCTCAGTGTGGGAGGAGGTAAAGGAAGAGAAAGAAAAAAGACAGCATGTACTGTCTCCAGACTATGAGCTACACCACGCACTTGAATATATATAGCATATACTATGCAATTATTCTCAATACATGCAAGCTTAACAGATGGTAACATGATCTTGGACTGTAGCGCAAAGTGACACGGACAGAGACTAGAAGCAGACAGGACGAGCGCTTAAGCGGTTTCACGCTTGAGCTTATCCAGAACAACAAATTAGTTTTTAGATCTGTGCTTAACATTCCAGGAGGAGCACGTCTGTTGGCACTATTCACCTAAGGCAAAGAAACCACTGCTTGAATTTTCTTCTTGTCATTCCAAACTTGTTAAACAGGGGATAGCATACTCAGCTCTTAAGTCTGCCATTGCTATGTCATGTCCACACAATATGCAACAAAGTTTTTCACAACAGATAGATAGGGTCGAAAAGGCTGGTTATCCTGTGCATTTATCACTAACCTGCTGAAAGCTTTCGAAATGGGTACAAAGCCCCGCTAAGAAACAAGAAAAACAGAAAAAGGAAAAAGGGTTTGCTGTGGTGCCCTATGTACATAGGTTATCCCATGGTTTACGGAACGTGGCCAATAGATATTACGTCAATACAGTTTTCTCGGCCCCCCGCAAATTGTCTATCATGTGCCCTATGATAAATAGGAAACTTGAACAAGGTGGCAAAAAAAGAAAACATGATTGCGGCATTAGACATGTGTCCCCTTTTGTGCCTTGTAACACTGGTATAGTTTATCAGATTCCACTTAATTGCAGGAAAACTTACATAGGACAGAGCGGCAGGTGCATTAATATTAGACTAAAAGAACACATATAATCACTTAACCCTAATGCTTCACATCTAGTGTCACAGTGTTTCAATTACAATTGTAAATCTTTGTTTGAAGACAAAAATGCCAAACCACACGGGAAATAATCGAGGCATTTCACATCAAAAGATTAGGAGAGACTTGAATTAGCCATGCATCTTTGTCTCTATTAGAATGTGGATTTCAGTATCTTCACAGCACCTGTGTTAATCTCAAATAGTGTCTTTTTTTTTTTTGGCTTTCCTACCTATTGATATGTTGAACTGATGTCTTTAGACCTTGTCATGTTCATATGCCGCGGTATTTGCAATCACCTATATATGTGTTGTCAGTTTCAATAAAAATTTAGTTGAGAGTTAGCGCTTGTCCAGTCTGCTTCTAGTCTCTGTCAGTGTCACTTCGCACTACAATCCAAGATCATGTTACCATACCAACTCACCCAACTTTGTCCTTTTGCTTAACAAATGGTGCCTGCTGCTTTTTCCCATGCCTCAACAGCCAAGTATTTTCGGAAATGTTATAGTATTAGGTTCTCGGTAGGACTAGTAAATCGAATTCTCAGACTATTCACGCATTTTTTTCCCTTAAATTTGTAGATCTGTTGACATCTACTTTGCTTCTTGTCACCCATTTTCCTCGTTTCTTCTTGAATCTTCCCACTGAACTGAGTGACTGACCAGAGGAATGTACAGTGTGGTCCACTGTTAAATGGAACACAAGTGTAGAGCATGTGCGAATTTTTCCCTCTGGCAGCTTTGGAACAGAGGACTTTGGATTGGTAGCCCTGGTGTGCATCTTTTTGCACACCTCTGCAGTGCATTGATATATCTGCAGCTAGAGCGCCAGCCATGTGAAAGCTGCACACTGTGCTTCTTACCATTCACTTTTTTTAATATAAAAAAAAAAGACACAAGGTGTTCCAACATTTAGCTGTTCTTTACAGGACCAATAGAGTGAAGGGTATAGTCGCAATAAAATTTATTTCAGACTAATAGCTCGCAGGCTAGCAAGAAAACGTGCTACTGGATTCTTCACATCAGCCTGTTAGTCCTTCAGGCATCCTTTCGTTTGACAATTAAAGGGCCAACGTTGTCACCACATTCTTCATTGTGTTTGTTGTGTGATCCATCACAATAAGGAAACTGAAAAGAAAAATAGAAATTTTTTTTCATGATATCAAAAATAAACTAGGCATTGACTAAACATGTAGACAGCCTGACACGATCTGCACAAATACACGACAGTGACAATTTTCTTACCAGCTACACAAGCTGTGCTCCAGTAAAAAAAAAAAAAATTTGATGCACAACGCACTATGGCCAAATGGTTTTAGTCATGCAATTGCTTACAAAGACACATTCTTTAAAATGTTGATTGTGCAGCAAAAACAATACAAACAAAAACAAAGTACAGGAGGGGAAGAGGAACAAAAAATCTATCTTTTATGACTACCTACTACCAAATTAACAGCTACTTTAGGAAAATGCACAGAACATTTGTGCGTTATGTTCTGTGCAAGTGAAAATAAGCTCCAAACTTGGGAAATGAGAAGTCAAACTCAACAATTTGGGATATTTTGCAAGAGGCACTAAAGAATGAACACCACGCAGATAACAAGCCTAGTCATAGTTAGCCTCATCCCCATTAGAGTACCTGTTACCAAATACAGAAATGCTAGTTCTGTATGAAGGTGCTAAAATAAAAGCACATGCTTCATACGTAATCCCAAAACCAAAGCACCCAAGAACATAATGATACCATCGGCACATAACACAAAGCATAAGCAGGAAGTGGGGCTGCTACTAGATAAAAAAAATTTAGCTAGACCAGTCTTGGACTTGTTGCAACATAAGGTATGATATACATTGTAAAAGCAAGTAATTCCTTTGTAGTTTTGTGCTGCTTTCTAATTAATGACAATTTTTTCTTTCATAGAACTTCATCCACATTATGATTTACAGAGAACTAATTTATTCCTTCATATTCACTTTTTTTCACGTAAGGGCTCGGCAGTTATGCAATCAACCAGCTTGGTTTTGAACAGATTCATTACACAATGTACCATCAGCACAAACTGTAATACAAGCTAAAGTGTAAACTAGAATATCTCTTTAATGCAATTTAAAGAATGCAACAACATGAACATGAATAAATGCACATCCAAGAAAATGTAAACTAGAACACATCATACATGCAATTTACTTGAATTTTCAATGCACAATTAATGTAAAGCTGGTCGCATGCCACAGCCCGAATACTTTGCATTTCCATATGGATCATATCAATACCGCAGGCACTGGCAACTGTGAAAATGTTAAGGTGCATTCTAGTTTGTTTAAGATTGTTTGCATATCTATTTACCCAAAAGTACACGCAATGATAAAAAAAAAAAGCCACTGTGGCATTTGGTAATGTCGTGAGCACTTGGCATGCCAGATAAAACCACAGCTGCCTTGGCAAATTTACGTTATGTAGTAAGCTACCATTTCAATTGTGAGGTGCTGCCAAACTCATTATGAAGCACATGGTTTTACTGTGACTAAACAGCATGCATTAGTTGGCGTAAGTGCATTGCGTCACCTACATACCTTCTTCGACTTCCAGCAACGACAGAATACAGCTTTGTTTCCAATGTCCTCGATGTCAACGGAATTAACAATCTTGGGGTTAGTCATGTCGATTTGCAAGTTAACACGTCCCTTTGCCTTGCCGTATGACCTATAGGCAAGGAAGGCAATGCCTAATGCAGCTGCCGTGCCAAGCCATGGCAAGTAGGGCAGGACGGACTCCTTAGTGCCTGTGAAAGTAAGAAAATGGATAACTAGAATTAAAAGGGCACACCACAGAGAAAACAAGCTGAGCTGTACTAGCGAATCCCGCTTCTACAATACCAAAAAGTCACTTTGACAGGAGGCTCGATAAGACAGAAAAGATGCACAAACCACCAAAGACTGTTTGCGACACCGCCTAGAAGTTGATGCACCAGCTCGGCGTACTCACCCACTCAAGTCTAGTCCATTTTTTTTTATCGATGAAGGGGCCAAGGACTGAACTTAGCAAGTTTCAAGAATTTTACTACATCACAATGGCTTACATACAAAAATATAATTTAAAACTGCATGGCATCACACGCTGGTATCGGTGCTGAGGTTTCAGCGCAAAACTTGGAAAAAGAAAAGAAGAAATGAGTTCCACCTTTTTTTTTTTTCTCTTTTAACAATCAACCTCCTGCTGCAAAATTAACAATAATGTTATGAAAGAATACTTTAGTCTAAACTGATAGCGTTTTTCTTTAGTGTCCCTTTAAAGCCTCAGTTTGCTGCACTGCCAGAATGGAGTGGCCATGAAAAATCAAGCTTTCACATTTAAACAGCTGACTACAGAGAGGAGCAGGCAAAATGCATGTGCAGTCTTTTTCGCATACAAGCATGTGAAACAAAGTAACTGCAGATAACTAGGACATACTCAAATTTCTGCTTGAATAATACGTACCATTAAATTCTCAAAAAGTCAAGTCATGCTGCTACATTTTTAAATGACAACTCGATTTTGAGCAGCAAAATTTGATTCGAATTTGCCCACGGAAGACAAAAAAAAAAAATGCGGGAGAGAAGCAGGAAGGTTGGCTTAAGGTAAAACTCCTCTCGCCTATTTCCAGAGCCAATTCTTGTGTTGTATTTCTTATTTGCTGAAGTGTATTGTAGAAAAATGGATCATTATAAAACGTACAAAACTCCCAAGCTTGCCTAATGGCGAAAATACGGTTGTAATATTGAACAGTGTTTTTAATTAATCAGGCCACCGTCAGCAATGTATGGCAAGTGGCAAAATTACTTTATGAATAGACTCGAAAACAAGGGTATGACCAAATCTGAATTTACATGGCGAACACGAGAGGAAATACGACGCGATTCCCCACAGCAGTGCAGTGATAAGATACGCCGTGCAGCCGCAGGCAAGGACTAAAGCAACAAAATGAGCACGCAGGCACAGGTGCTATTAGCTTAGGGCTCCGGCACAGCGTTGGAGGTCACGCAGGTGCTAATTTCTAGTTTCAGTTTGACTCCTGTGCATGAGCAGCCCCTCAATTCTGACCAATCTGCATGCATGTAACCAAGCCCCGGTCGCTACTTTCCATACGATCCTACAGCGATATACGAAAACTTGGCACGGCCTAGTTACTAGCTAGCTCGCAAGTTACATCAGGCTACAGTTTATTTGTGCCCGTGTGTTGACATGTGTGATCATAGAATGTGCGCGCACAGCTGAACTTTTGCATAATCATCAGCGGTCAGGGTGGCACCTAAATACCAATAATAACTTTCGTCTTGTTTTTCCGTGCCTAAGGGATAATTACGAACTTTAGTAAAGGTGCTTTAAGCTCATAGTTTGGTCACATACGAAAGCGAGACAGTCTCACCAGTCTTCTAGTAATCTCGGCGCGACATATAACTGCGTTAAAAAAACAACGAAAAACTATCGTGCCCAAACTACTTTTTTCACCTTGCCCACATAGCTCAATTCACGTAATGATCAAACGACGTTCACTCAAGGGAATACACTAAGGCATGCGCAACGAGATTAACGATGAGCGTATGTCTTTATAACGCAACAAGTTAACTAGATAATAAGTAGGTGCAGCCTTGAGCGAAATGCACCGAGTTAGTAGAGTGAAAAGGAACTTACTCATTTCACTTCAAGGAGTGTTAACTTCAAGATCAAGTGGAATGATAGGTGATATCAACGACGGTCACACTACAGCATGCTTCTCCAGGCAAAGTACGAGCCAAACGCTGAAGAACGGGCTCCGTTCGGTATTGGGCCACAACCTAAACCTCGTAACTCGTGCTAGCTGCTCGTGCAAGAAGAGGAGAGGTGAACGATAACGAAACATTAAATACTTTGTTTTAATCCAAGAGATATTCGAGTTGCATTTCGAAAAAATTATAGAATTATTAGTAATTTTTTCATGCACTGAAGATAATTTTTGGGGCTCAGTGATAAAAAGATCATTTGAAACAGTTAGCACGCGCAAGTCCGCCGCTGCGCAGGGCGACGATTGTTTAGCCGTGGAATTCAGGGGGTAGGCTTACTTGTCATGGCTTTGAAGAGGATCAACAAGGTAATATTACGATTTTCTCCGTTTTTTGAAAATTTAGTTCTTTGCTAGATGTCTGAACGACTCCATATGGAGCAAGTGTCTCTTATGTGTTGGAAAGATCATGTTACGGAACACTGCCGTGTCAAGGTGGTTATAGGCCTACCACCGCACCGGCGCGAGTGAATGAAAGCCTATCTTTTGCCGCCTTTGAGCCGTAGCTATTGCGCTTATATGTGCACGACCGTTATATGTTTCCGCGTCATAATTTATTAATTCTGTGCGTTGTGATAAGATGTGTCGATGATGCATTCCTTGTGTTACGGTGTTCCAGGCACCGCACCGCTTGTGGTGTGCCGACAGCCTATGTTCCTCACCGGGTCATTCTAAAAACGAACATTCGCCGTGATACGGCGTCGAAACTGTCGTCTTGCGGTGAATTGGGCGCTGCAACTCATTTAGGGCAATCTGGCAGGTGTTGCCCACGTATTGCGGCGAACGAATGAGCGAATGTGACGCCGTAAATCTGGAATGTTCCTTGTGCCACTCGATAACATTCAAAGAACAATTTTTGACGGTTGCAGTGGAGTTTTTGTTAACCAGTCCCTTTTCTTCTAAAAATGCAGCTCTCGTAGACCCTACGAATGTTCAGTGATGTAAGCTACATGGCTTTCACAGTAGGTCTCGTGCAGTGATCTTAAACCGCCTCCACAAAAGAGTAGTAAAGCGGAATAATGAAGATAACGCATCTTTTTGCACAATAATCATGTAATGCTACGTATACGTGCTTGTGCGCATCACAGCCTTTGAAGATGTGAGTCACTCCTCGCAATGGAAATGACGACAGCGGACGTCACATCGAACGCGTTCTGGCGTTCGAATCTTGGCGCGGATGTTCCTTGCTAGTTTCCGGCTGCAAATAAATTTCCTTTCATTGAGCAATGTTGTCTGTATCGTGTGGGGTAAAGCATTATCAGCTGACGAGCTTATTTAATTCACGCCTGAGTTGCTCGTATAGTGGCACTGACCTTCAAGAATGCGCGACGGGCGTTTGTTCAAACCTGTTAGACACCGGCAAAGAAGCCCCCCTCCCGTCCGTCTTCATTATTATATTTTTACCGAACGTCGCGGTCGATGCCAGCTATTTCGTAGCTTGATTGAATTCTCGTCGCTGTCACGTGATAGACCGTCCGCATGCTGAAACTGAAACCATTGAGCATTCCCCGTACTCGGGTTTGTTCAGAAAGGTTAATTGCTTTTGAACATATTGCTGTTTAACTTGACGAAGCACCATATTGTCTCATGCCTTGGATCTTATTCGCATTTTTTTTTTTTCTTTAGGAGTTGCAGGACTTGGGAAGAGATCCTCCTGCCCAATGTTCAGCGGGCCCTGTAGGAGATGATTGTGAGGCTTTTTTAGGCTTTTGAATTTACGTTGTTTGCGTGCACGCAAAATACTTGTGCAGTGTTCAGTTTTGACACATCGAATTTGCACTTGCACTGTGCAGAAAGTCACTATTTTGTCACTTTCTGCACATGTCACTTGAAGAATGACATTTTCAGTGTTTCAACAAATATATTTTGGGTGTTGTGTGTATGTGTGTGTGTGTGTGTGTGTGTAACCTCAGCTTAATTTGTCAGTGTCCTCAAACATGAAACAAAGTGCTAGTTTATTAAAAAGGCTGGAACAGAAAGGTGGAACTTGCAAGTTCAGTGTTTTAGTAACTAAATACTAGTAGCAGTGTATGTGAAGGTGTGATGGTGTAAATGTAATGACTCATTGCCTTTTTTCTTAAGGTATTTCGTCATGTGCTTCATAGCACAAAGCAACATTTTTTCTCGTTGGTTTCATAAACCTTACTCAAGACTTTATGGATAATAGGCTTAAGAAGTATGCCATGCGTATCTCTGCAGGAAGCACAGCACAATATGATAGTTTCAACTGAGTAGTCTGCAAAGCATGTTTTCCTTTCATCAGCAGAACAATTGTCTGTTGAATCATAAAAAGGTGCACTACTTCGTATTTTGATTTTACTACTACTTCAACACTGCAAAATACTGAATTCTTCCCCTCCATGTTGTGCTTGTCACAATGTGTATGTGCTACCTGCCATGGTTGCTTAGTGGCTATGGTGTTAGGCTGCCAAGCACAATGTTGCAGGATCGAATCCTGTCCACGGTGGCTGCGTTTCGATGGGGGCAAAATGAGAAAACGATCGAAGTACTTAGGTTAAGGTGCGCTTTAAAGAACCCCAGGTAGTCCAAATTTCCGGATTCCCTCACTACAGCATGCCTCATAATTGGATTGTAGTTTTGGAGCGTAGAACCCCACAATTTAATTTTTAATTTAATGTGTGTGCTGTGGTTATGTTTATATTAATCATAACTTGTTTCAACCAAATATTGTTAAGCTGTCATTTTCTTAAGTTTTAAGTTACAAGTGTGGAAGGGTAATCACCGAGTACATTAGCACTTTCAGTAGTGGTTCACTGGCTACTAAATAGCCATGTGCAAGTATGTGGGTTCAGTTAGCCTTAGCAGCTGCATGTTGGAGATGAAATGCAGGAATGCAGAAACTCGTGTTCTGAGACATCAGCAACCCATGTAGTCAGAATTAATCCAGACACTGCTGTCAGCCTTTTAGCAACATATGTGATGTTGGCACTTGACCAACATTACTTATGTTGCTGACATTCTCATCTTGGCCATGCAAAACCCACATTTTGGGCTGTGCTGGGGAGGGTGTTTCTGCGGACGGTGAAATAGGTCCAAATATCACATTAAGCTTTTGTAGCACTCATCTACAGGAGGGACCCTGAACATCAAGGCTGTGCAGAAACGAAGTGCATTTACGTTATACCTTTCATTTGTTGATGACCATGGACATCATTTCGTGAACTAGTTTTAAGACTAAGCTTTCTTGCATGCATTAAGAGCCTGAGCCTCCATATGTATTTACTGATTTGCTTTGCATTTCTTTTGACTTGCAGTATTCCACTGGCAGGCTACAATTATGGGACCCGTAAGTATTTTTTTCACTTTTATTTTCACTGTAGCAGTAATAATAAAACCGGTAATATGCCTACTTGAGCGTGATGCTGCTAGTGATAGATCAGCTTTTTTGCCACATGATGTTGTGCAAGTGGTTGGAAGTGGCTACTGGCAGTGGACTGATATGCATTCTTGTTTATTCCTTTTTCATAGCCTGACAGCCCCTACCAAGGTGGAGTGTTCTTCCTCACCATCCATTTCCCAACAGACTATCCGTTCAAACCACCCAAGGTAAGTAGTCTTGTTTGTAGCCATATTCTGGGTGCTTCTCTAATAGAAGCATAAGTGTAAAGTTAAACTGCGTTCCTTTGTGTAATCAAAAACTAATGCAAACCTTAAGGCATCTACACACAAGGTATGGGTTTCCTTTGTAGCTTTGTGCCACATTCAGGTGTACAATTTTCCCTTTCACGGTTGCTTATTGTACTAAAACATCATGTTGAGCCAGAAGAAATGGTGTACATGATTTAGATTAAAGCTCGTTAGGGAAATCTGGCTTGTATTACACACAGGATTTTACGGTCAGCAAAAAGGAGTCTAATCCAAAAGCGGACCAGAGTGGTATGTCAGTAGTAGAACACGCACACACTGGGATCGAAGGGACTGTTAGCTTTGCACCCCCCCCCCCCCCAACCTCCCTTTTAAGAGGACATTAAAAATAAAGGTTGTAGCTGTGTTAGTGAATTACTCTTCTACAATATTGGACACAAACGGATGACTTGGGGTGACACCACCTTGAACGACACCAACTTGCAGTGATGTTGTGGATTTTGACAGCATCTACTGGGGCCTAGTTAATTTTTATCAGTAAATATAGACTGCACTGCATTCCAAAATAGCCAAAGACTCTACTTAGCAAGTTGTGAGCCACAACAGCACTAGTACGAAAAAAGAAAAATCGCCTTTCTGTCATGTCGGGAATTTCGAGAAATAGAACTTTGGCCTTTGTTTGTTTTCTAATCAAGATATTACTGGGAAATCGACATTTATTTTTCTCTTTAGTGTTCCTTGAAGACTAAAAAGTGAAAGACATCACCTAACCCTACATAGTCATTTTGGATTGTATTGAGTCGTGCAAGGTGGGGAACAGTAAATAAGGTTCATACACCTTGAAAACTTGCATTTGAATTAAGATTCAAGGGCCTTTAATGCTCCTTGAAAATGTTATCCTTAAATTCCTTGATAACTGGGGTTGGGGCAACATTTGAATATTTAGAGTAACAAACTCCACATAGTGGCTATGCCATAGCCGCTGTCTATCGGAAAAAAATTCTAGATATGTATTTTGAGTCTCTAGACGATTGCAATGTGGCAAATTTATAGCCACCAACGACAGGCTTGTTTAGATTGCAGTTGCCATCGTGGAGCTAGACAAAGCCAGATCAAGCGGTGCATTGAGGGCACGTCAAAGATCCCCTGGTGGTCAGAATTCAACTGGAGTCCCCCACTACAGTAGTCCCCCTCATAATCAAATTCTGGTTTTGGCACGTAAAACTCCTGAATTCTACACCAAGCGACCAATCTGTACTACTATTTTGTTGTTTTGCTAGTTTATTCACGCCAGAACCATAATGGCTCCATTTTCAAGCTCTAGGCTCTGGAAATGCCTGGCAGAAAGTTTGTCATTTGGCTTTAACACGAGTATCTGGCTGAAATCGGACACTACCTTAACCATCATGCTAGAAGGTGATCATGACTATGATCATCATGACAATGGTAACTTCAATAAAGGAAAGTGGCCTGAAGAGTTAAAGCGTGTTTCCAACTCGGTGACTGTTTAGCTGCAAGAACTTGCAGCAAAGAACTATATTCACTATTTTGCAGTGTATGTGTACAATTAGATTTGTTTCCTCCTTGAATTTTGGCCTTCAGTATCCTTGAATTTTGAGTAGAATGTTTTGTACAGCTGAACCAAATTGATATCTGGAAGAGAGGCACATGAGACTTAACCCTTTTCATGCCAAGGACAAGTCTCGCTCGTCCAGAAATTCCTTTTCATCTACTAAATGCCATTGATAAGTAGCAGTCCTTTCATATTTTGGTGTGAATGCTGCACTATAATAGCACCAGCTTCCCGTAAAACTTATTTTTTAGTATGCATTTCGCAGAAACAAAGCAGAAGTCTTGCTTTCTTGTCTGTTAAAAATGGCAGCACTGAGTGGTGGCTGCAAGAGCAGCAGCTGCCTTTTCAATGCCAGACTTGTGGTGTTTTTGATGTTTATACTGGAGCACGGCTGGCCTGAAGCTGCAGTCTGCTAGGCACACTGAATAGTGAACAATGACAAAGCTGCCACTTCGAGTACCACTTCTAGGCATAATGCACGTATATTCCACTTCAATGTACTTGGTGTCCATGGGATCATTTAAATAGACGGTTGCATCTTAGAACAGCCAAAAAAAAAAAGTTGTTGGAACTTTTAGATATACTGTCATTTTAATTTGTGAAAAATCAATTTCTTAAATTCCATTACACAGAGTATCAAATAATTCAAAGAAGAAATCGACCAGTCTTTATGCTAGAACAAGAGTTGCGAGGCTTTGAAGTTGATATCCACGAAAAATTCAGTGTCAACTTTAAAGGTCTCGCAACTCTTTTAGGTTAGACCAGGTAGACCGAGCAATACAGATAACCTAGTTATTCTATCATAAGTACTGAGACTTAGTGAAATCTAAGGCTAGTTTTTCAAATTTCTTGGAAAATTGAGTAAAAAAAATCTTAGAGATAGCCACATAAAATTGCATATCTACAAGTTTTCAGCACCATAACTTGAAAGAAAAGAGGAGGAAAAACATTTACTGAAAAAATAAAAAACAAGCAGGTGTTCTGGTTGTGCAGTGAGAGAAGGAAATATTTTTGGTTAGTGACCCAAGTGCGACATTCTTCATATGGAAAGAGCACTGATGGCTGCCGCTACAGGGCCTTGGAAATTGAGCAACAGTGTGCAGAAGTGCAGCATCCAAAATACTCTACGAGACTTTTGAGAGTAAAATTCAATATCAGATGTCTGATTTCCTGCAGTTGCACATGGGTGCTACCGTAGGCTTTCCTTTTAAGGGGAGATGCTACTCGGAACAAAAATTTGTACTAGAAATTTCAAGACTGCCATAAGTTTTTTATGTAGACTCAAACATTAGTTTTTGTGTAGCTACTATATTTTTAATTATGTCCTACACAAATGCAAAATAGTGATCTTTGAAGACACTTCCTTGTATATTAAGTTCTCACAAAAAGCATCGTGCTGTAGCTTATTTAGCTCTTTATAGACTGCAAAGTGCTGATATCTATTCAAACTGCATGTATAACTAGTGCTAATATGCAAGAGATCATTCGTAAACTTCACAGATATTTTTTTTTCACAATCCTGTGAGAATAACCTTGTGCACTTATAATTGTCCTATAGTACTAGTGAAATTTGGCATTCATACTCAAGATATGTAGAATGCTGATATCTACTTGAAATTGCAATATCTCTGCAGTAGCTGTGGAAGTGCAAGGTTATGTTTCACATACATGCAGTTCAAATAGATATCGGCACTTTGCTGTCTACAACGAGCTAAATAAGCTACGGCACAATGCTTTTTGTGAAAATTTTGCACTCAAGGAAGTGCCTCCAAAGATCACTATATTTTGCAGTTATGTAGGACATACCGTATTTACATGATTGTAAGTCTACCACTTTTTTTTTTTTTTAATCAGAAGTGGAGGGGGGGTCGACTTACAATCGAAACCAAAACGTGGCACCGCCAAAAGAGCGAGACCAATGGGAGCTACAACGTAGTTACAATTTTATGTTTGCTCTATGGCCCTACCCGTAGCTTTTCGCTATCCTGTGTGTTTGTTCGCTTTTCGGAAGGGTTTTTCAACATTTTTGAGTGTTTTGCAGGGCATGCAACACTCATGGGAGGGTGTCGATAGTTGATGGCATAGTTTCATACATATAATTACTAGAGGGAACTCGGGCACTAGTGTCTACGGGAGCTGCAATGAGAGCGGTTTTACCAGCATGGGAATTATGGGAAGTAAATGGATTTGCCTAAACTTTGCCATTTTGGCTTCAAACGGGTTTGTGACTTTGTAAACTTGTCATTTTCAACAATGTACTGCATAATAAGCAATTAAATAAACATCATTAAAATTGTCCAACAGCAAAATTCGAACACAGCTCTAGCACAATAGCCTGATATTGAAACCATTAAGCCACGGACGCATGTATCAAAAAGCGAATGAAACGCTCTTATGAATTTATCGCGGGCATGTCACTACCTTGAGACGTTTAGTGCGTTTTGATTAATCGTTGCAATTAATAGCAATTGTGCATGTTCCCGGCACCTTCTGCACTTCAGACTATAGGGGGCGCTGAAATTTACAATATATATAGCGTAATATACGAGGCCACAGGAACGTCTGAATCCACAAGCACGAAGACCAGACAAATCCATGTACTTCCCATCATTCCCATGGTGGTACGACTGCAGCGCCAGAGTTCCCTCTAGTAATTATTGTACGACACTCTATGGTTGATGGAAGCGCCGCTGTTCCCATTTGTGGTGGCACCCTCAGAATGGCGGCGCTTGTGGGGAGTATCAGTAGTTCATGGAAGAGCAGACACCGCTCGCAGGTTTCATTAGCATAGGCATTGCTTTGACGTCTTCCACTTGACTGCCGGCTAAGTGCTACTGCTATGCTTCCTCAGTCGTCATGAGTACTCCAGGCCCACTAATCGTTCGGCACTCGTTCACAGCAGCGTTCAAGAGGGCTGCCATCCTTTACGCCAAAGAAACAAATCACTGCGCAGCGGGCCGCAATTTTGATGTTTCTGAACTAGTGGTGCGAGAGTGGCGACTGCAGCGAAGCAAAATTTTCGCCTGTGAGGGAAAGTGAGAAATTTCCTACACGCCGAACTCTGGACGCTTTCCGGAGCTTGCGGTGTACGTCGCTGAAATGCGTGATCGGTCCCTGCCAGTGAAGTGCGACATGGTCATGAAACAAGCCCGGACCTTTGCCTTTTAAGGACCTGCTCCGCTGCGAGTATGAGTGGCTGGCGGCAGAAGACAGTGAAATTACGCCAACTGGACCTGTCAGAAGAGCCTCCCTGACGGCTGCGAGTATGAGTGGCTGGGTGCATTCGGTGTGGGCTGCTGTTCCACAAGATGTCGTGGTGCGGTCATCTGCCAAATGTGAAATTTCGCTGGACGACGATGCGCTGTGGAACCGTAGCAACGATGACGATAGCAGCACTAGTGAAGACGAGTAGTCCAGTGACCATGTCAGCTACTAATAAATTTTCGTTATTGAATGCGTCCTGTCATGCGATATGGGGGGGTCGACTTACAATCTTGTAAATACGGTAATTAAAAGAATATAGCAGCTACGCAAAAACTAATGATATATTTGAGAATGATATAATTAAGAGCAATTGACATGCATACAGCCAAAATATGATCCATAGGCTACAACAGATGAAATGGATTTCGAATGGCTACTGCGATACGCCAATTGGTTATTTTAATCAAGTTGTGATCTCCCTGGCGTGCATAGGCGTCTCCAGGGAGACGGAGTGCATTTGGCAGTGAAAACGACAAAGCACAGTGGACACGCTGCCAACGCTCCGTTCTGTGGCGGAGCCAGGACAGCATTCTGTATACCACTGCTGGCGTGAGCATTGTGCACGTGCACACTAGCATTCCTGCTGAGCTTACGTGTGCGCGCATTGGTTTGAGTGGAACACACACTAAATTAACACTAACATTTAATATTTGACTGGCTGCCGAGTGAAGCCAATTATTTTCTGCTTATTTCATCTCGTGCAACATCGTGGAACTCCTCCAATGTCACGCCAGCATTGAGGTGCCTGGCAGCTGCTAGGGTGGTGTGCTTCATCATGCCAACCTGTTGCATGCGCGTATAGTGAGGATGCCACCTGAGGACTTTTGACAAATTCTTTAATGTAGTTTTGTTACAGTACTCGCCATATTGTGTGCACCTTAAAACCAGCTATGCCAAAAATTTTAAGGTGCCCAAGCATCTTCCAGCTTTTTGCAATATCAATCTTTAACTCTGAAAAATCTGTTGGGCAATGCTGGTAGTAATGTTGAACCATGCATTTTCTTTTTGCGTGTTTGTCTGACCTGCAGGTAGCCTTTACGACGCGAATCTACCACCCAAACATCAACAGCAATGGGAGCATTTGCCTGGATATCTTGAGGTCACAGTGGTCCCCAGCTCTAACAATATCTAAAGGTGAGAAAATTTAGTTGAAAGTTTCGAAAAATAAACAGTGCTTTGCACACACCCACTGTTCCCACCCTGATTGTAACGAATCTACATACAGCAGAGCGTACTTCTGGCCTTTTTTTTTTCCCAACTATATCTTCTTTGTAATTTTTTTTTATTAAGCAGACTACAGTGGACAGAATTTGGAGCTAAATTTTATCCACAGTATGTACAATGGATATCTCTGCACCACTGTTTACTTTCAAATTCATAAATTGTGTAGCACTTGAACTGTTATGTCACAGTAAACAAAAGATCATTAATGCATGCATAAGCACCCATGTGGACTGCTTTCTGCTAGTAGTTGCAGTAAAGTTCCATTAATTTGACTCTGGTTTGTTCAATCCCGGTCAAAGGTTCTGGCCCGCAACCCATGCATTTTTATAGCCCCAAACTTTCGTTATTTCGATCCTAAAATTGGCCTTCAACAGACCATCTGAATTTGACCAGTCAGCACCCCTATGGTGAGCCTGATAGCAACTCTTTAGTGGCAGCGTCTCTCAGTGGAGCTTAGGGAACAGTAAACACTTTTTTTGCCCCATCAAAAACTTCTATTTTTGGCCTACCCTAGGAAGGTTTTCAAGCAATAGCTGCAACTTGCAATGCCTGATTAAAGTATTTACCCGATTCTAAATGTGCCCCCACCCCCTCTTCCTTTTCCTTTTATTTTAAATCCATGAAAATCTGTTCACAAATTGCCTGCACGGTGCAATCGGACATAAATCCAAAAACTAGCTTCGTGGCGGTCTTATGCTTTACAGAATAACATGAATGTCGTGCAGCGAAGCTGACTTTATAAATCCGGCCGCCAATGTGCAACGCGTATTAGTCCCTTGCTTATCTTTCTTTAATGTAATTTCTACTTCAGACACATAGAAAGTGGGCCTGTGTTTGATTTGGGGGCTTGCTAGAATAGGGCAACCAGTGTGTTCTGGCTTTTTTTCAGCATCTTGTTTAATTCGACCGACTGGTTAATTATATCAATTTTCTTGGCCTCACCAGCATCGAGTTAACAGAAGTCTGCTATGGTAACAAACTTCACTGTTTGAATGCTATTTACTGTGTAAAAATTCACTGCAGTTGTTTTATTGTATTTCATTATAACTGTACTTGATGTCTGTGATGCACTGTAATAAAAAACTCTATGCAACCATTCATTGGCGCACATCAAGTACAGTAAACCCTAGTTGAACTAATATCTCGCAAGATAGGTAAAGTCGAAATTTCTTCCTGGCTTGGTGTCAACCCCATGTATATTTCCTCTTGCCTCGAAAGGACTATGTGCCGTATTCTAGGTATCTCAAAATTTTTATTGCGAAAATGTCACTACCCAAAGGTTTCGATACCTTTAGCACAGCTGCGATATCGCCAAAAATGTAGTAGGAACGCAAGTTTGTAGGGAATTCCACTTCATTCTACGCCACTGTTTACAATGAGATCAGCTGCGATCTCGTTGATAATGCGGGCAGAGCGTCGCTCTGACTCTGACGAAGCGTGAGAAGGTACATGTGACCTCTGCAACATGCATGCTCACATGTACACAGAGCATTGTCAGGTGACTTGTTCACCATATTGTGCATTTCTATGTTTGTGGATCTGTGCCGAATGTTTGTTTTTGGCATTTTCTTGAGTAACACGTTCAGGGTCGGTATTTTGTAGTAATGCCTTTTCCAATGCAGTTTCTTGCTGCACTTCATCAGTGGTCATACACTCTAAAAACAGTTGCACTCTATGGGGTGTATATTTGCTACGCAACAATAATCATGTCTTGTCCTCATTTCCTTTCTTTAACGAGCCCGATACTTTCCAGTAATGAACGGCATGCGCATTATCAGCATGACATAGTATTCCCGACAGGAAAGTAAAGAGCGCAGCGTTTTCAAGAAAGGAAATGCGGGCAAGACAGATGATTTTTGTTGTGTGGCAAATATACACTCCAAAGGGTGTAAACTTTTCTTAGAGTGTAGCAACACTCCACCTGCTTCATTAAGTTTCAGCGTGTCTGGTATTCCAGGAAACGGACTGGGCATTTTACCGGATGAGGAGGTGCAAATGTGAACAGCCTGCACGATGTAGCCACCTGATGGTGCAGAGCTCAACCAAACAAATCGCTAATATATTGCAGTAACCAAGTGTATTTTACCTTGCTGCTGGTGTAACCTTTCGGCAGCAACATGATTACGCCGCTGCCGAAAATTTACACTAGCAGCGAAGTAGAACACACTTGGTTACTGCAATATTAGCTGGGCTTGTCTGAGCTCTCTGCCACCAGATGGCTGCACCATGTAGGCTGTTCATGTTTGTGCCTCTGCCGGTAGAGCGCCCGGTTTGCTTGCATTTACCCGAATACCGGACACGCTAAAACTCTTTAATGTGATAAGCCAGCTGAGAATGGTGGATGAAAGAGTGCCATATAATAGAGCAGAAGGCATGGCTACAAATTTTAGCGGCCTTGGGGTGGTATTTCTGGTCGATTACTTTTTGTGAATACAAGCACTTCAGCTATAGTATTTCGCGGGACTACACTTTGGACACGTCGGTGCCTACGTGCAACAGTGTATGCTTGGCTCTGCGCAAGGATCACTGTTGCCCATAGACGCCGCACTTGTCGGGTGCCCAGTTGCACAATATCTTGCCAAAGTCATCCACCGAAAATACCACTCCTGGTATATGAGCTATTGAGAGAAATTCAGTGGCTACTGGTGCCTATTTCAAAATGCTCAATATGGTCCATGCGTGGCCAGGGGCTTATACAGTCGACTCTCTCTACAGTGGACCTTGATAATCCGACAAAAAAATGTCCGTTTTATCTGAAGTCTGTAATATGTGAAACACCTCGCTTCTAAAACTTTGGTTGCGATGTCTAACAACGTTATTACAAAGAGTGAGTGATGAATATCCAAAGTAAAAAAAAAAAATAAGTCTGTGTCACCCAAAAGACGAAGCACCAATTGCGATAGCAAATTAGTAGACAGCTATGCAAAGTGAGGATAGTAGTTTTATCGGCCATATAAAGTTGTGAACATTAGCTAACTAAATTAACAAGCACCATGTCGCGCGCGCACAGGTAAGCATGAGCACATCTTGCTCGATGACTACGGAAAGTTGCTGTCAAAGTGGAGTGAGAAAGCAAATTGGCCTTCTTGCTGTCTCTCGCTTCAACGTGAACTAAACGTCGAAAGCACAGTGCATACGAAACTACCGGCACTGGGCGCGCTTTGTCCACATCGCAGATAGCTTTAGAGATACTGCACCCGCTACGTTAAACAGCAGCCATTAAAGTAGAAGCCCCTCGGGCCTCACACATGAAAGACTGCATGCATCCATCTCGCTTTCCTCCCTCCCTAGGATAGGATAGGAATAAACTTTATTTGTCCAGCGGTTATTGCTGTTGGTGCCCGGGGCTAGGCTGCCAGGGGTCCATCGCCCTAGGAAAATCTTCCAAGATCCTCGGCAATGGCCCCGGCCCGCTGGATGGCCCACTCCTGGTCTTCGGGTGCCTCGCTGAGGAGGGCAGCTTGCCATCTCTCAGTGAGGCGCCCCGCTTCAGAGGGTCTTGCTGTTGTCTTCCCCCTTCCTCTTGGTCCTTCTTCCTCATGGTGTTGGCATTCCCAAAGCACATGGGCCATTTCGGCCCATTCGTGCTCGCACCACGGGCAGCCGGGTGATGGGTGCAGCGTGGGCCACAGGTGGTGTAGGGGTTAGGGGTTGCTGAAAGCGCCCGTCTGCAACCGTCTCAGGTCGACCACCTGGGACCTGTCCAGCTGCCCATGCAGTTGTGGATATTTTGTTCGTTTGTTCCTGTAGTGTCCAAACACCTCTCAGTACGTGACCGGAAACTTCACATCATCGCGGTCGGCGTCCCCGTAGTCCCCAGCTCAGTCAGTCGCGATTAGGGTTGTGTTGGTAACGGCGGACGGGGTGGCCGTCGCTGTCACTCATCCGCTGGGGTCCCGCACAACAATGGCAGCGGCTGCCCTTTGGGTGACCGCGTTGCGGCGGGTAAGCTGTCTCGCGATGAGGTGGGTGTGCTCGTTGTGGTTGGGTGGGGTGTCAGTGTGTCTTCGGCCATTAGCAGTGTTGTTGTTATTGCGGCTGTTGTTCTTTTTGTTAGTGCCAAGCTCTCTGACGTGCGCGGGGAACCACTTGAGGGACTTGTTTGTAATCGTGCCGGACCCAAAGTCCCCGGCCTTGGCGTTGAGCATGCGCGCCACATCCGCAGACAACCACCCTTTGGTGTAGTTCCAAATCGCTGATTTGGAGTCGCTAATGATCGGGCCATCCTCTGCCCCTCCGTGGAGTACCGCAATGACTATGGCCATTTCCTTCGCTGCTTCGACTGACAGCAGCCTCGCTGATGCCTTGACTCGGATCCTTCCCTTCGTATCTACGACTGCCATGGAGAAGGTGGGTGCCACCGCCGTCTGCTGGCAGTATCGATCTTGCTGGTGTTGCTGCTGCTGTTTTTGTCGTAGTAGTGATGGTGGTGTTGGTAACTCCGGTTCGTCTCTCATATTCCGTTGTAGCGGCGCTGATGGTCGTCGTCGCTCGTCGCCATCACGATCACCGGCTGGCCGCGGGTACCTGGCTGCATCGACAAAGAGGACGCTTTCTCGTCTTTCGTGCTCCTCGAGGATTGCTACCGCCCTGCGATTACGTCTTTGCACGTCATGCACCGGGTGCATGTTCTTCGGCATGTTTTCAGTCTGTATGGTGTCCCTGACTTCCGATAGCAGTGTTTCCTTCAGTCCCCGCCCCTCGTGATATCGAATCTCGTGCAGGTCTAGGATTCGTCTTCCTGTTCTAGTGCTCGACAGCCTCTCCAGCTGCGCGATTCTCTGCGCCTTGATCTCCTCGAGCGTGTTGTGTAAGCCCAGCTCGAGGGGCCTGTGGGTTGGCACATATTGGGGTACTCCCAGGGCGGTCTTGAACGCCCTGCGGATTGCCACGTTCAGCTTGTCGGTTTTGCTCCTGTTCCTGTCGGCATACGCGGCGACGTACGCTGTTTGGCTCAGCACGTACGCCTGTATCAGCCTCGTAACGTTGTCTTCCTTCATTCCTTTCCTCTTGTTCACGACCCGTCGCACGAGGTCTGTGGCGGTGGCCACTTTCTTCTGCAGTTGGGCAACCTGCTCGCGGTTGGCACCATTCTCTTCCAGCCACAGGCCGAGCACTCTCAACTTGGACACTGTCGGTATTCGGGTCCCTTCCCTCGTCGTGATGCGGACGCCCAAGCGACAGCCTCTAGCACGCCCTGCGGGAGGAGTCCTTTCTTGCGCGCTCTGTGGAGCAGGATCTCCTACTTATTGGGTGAGCAGACGAGTCCCGTGTCTGCAGGTGCTGCTCCACCTCCTAAACGGCCCACTGCAGTCGGTCTTGCATTTCGCCGACGCTCGTGTTCTCCGGGGTCCACACCATCACGTCATCTGCGTAGATTGTGTGATTGACGCCCTCTATTGCTTTGAGATGCTCCAGCAGGCCGATCACGACGAGGTTGAAAAGGGGGAGAGTACGGAGCCCTGCGGCGTTCCCGCACCACCCATTCGGACCGTTCGCAGCGGGGCCCCGTCGATCTTGACTGTCGCCTTGCGCCCATTCAGGAAGCTGCTGACATACTGTTGGAATCTTGCCCCGGGATCGAGTCGGCTGATCTTGTCCGGTATGGCCATGTGCTTCATAGTTCGAAGGCACTCTTGAGGTCTAGCCCGAGCAGGGCACGCATCTGCATGCTGGGAGTGTTCACAACCTGCTCCTTGATCTGCAGCATGGCGTCCTGCGTGGAAAGTTCCTTGATGATGTGGGTGCCGAAGGCGTCCTGCTTCTCAAGGAGCGTTGTCACCGTGTTGAAGCAGGCATGCTCCATCACTTGCCCGATGCATGACGTGAGGAAGATCGGCCTCATGTTTCTGACCTCTAGCGGTTTGCCCGGCTTTGGTATAACGTCCGCGGTCTTCCACTCTTGCGTAATTCGGCCCTCCTTCCAGCGTGCGTTGATGTACTCGCGGAGCTTCTCGATGGCGTTGTTCAGGTTCCTCAGGATTTTGTTGGTGATCCTGTCGGGACCGGGCGCCGATTTGGTCTTCAGTAGCTGGAGGACCGTTCTAATTTCCTGCACAAAAAAGTCTGTGCCCAGCTCCTCGTTGGGAGCCCCACGGTACTTTGGGTGACTCTGCACGGTGTGTCTGTACAATCTCTTCCGCGTCATTGTACATGTGTCATTGTACATGTGTCGCAGCTTGGTCATCTCTGTACGGGTTGCCGTTCTGGTGCTTGCCGGGTCAAGCAGGTGCCTGAAAATCTTCCAGGTGCTTCACACGCTTATGTTCCCGTTCATCGTGTCTCACAGCTCCTGCCAGTCTTGCTCGCACAAGCGGGCACAAAGCGTCTCGATCTCCCAGTTGATTTCGGCGATCTTCTTGCGCATCTTCCTGTTGAGTTTTTGCTTATTCGCTCTCCGTTGCATGGATTTCTTGGCTGTAACGAGATGTGCCAGCCGCAGGGTGTCTACCAACCGGGAAAACTGGGAATTCTCAGGGATTTTGAATAGTCCAGGAAAACTCATGGAAAAGTCAGGTAATTTGTGCCTCTATCAGGGAAAATTAGGGTAATTTTGTTGTAAGGCTCGAAAGTTGTGGTAATGCTGGCTCGAGTAACACAGGAATAGTAATGAATCGTCTTTGACGCCCTGTCATCGGCTGGAGGACTTGCCAGTGTACAATCAACGACAGACTTTCCTGATTCCCGATAATTTGGATGGCTTCGCGACACCACCACGTACCCCATAGAGTCAATGTATCAGAACGTCTGAAATTTCAGACGCAAGAACTCTTCGTCGTCCAATTATCCGGACGTTTTGCCGTGACAGCAGGTCCAAAACGGCATTAATCAAAGCCACCACTGCTGCCATTTTTATTACCTCGCCGCCTCAAACTGGCGCTCTCGCACGCAGATCCGCTGGTAGCCGTAGCCACCACTGCGGCAACGCTAGGCCTAGCTGCTTCGACGTTCACTATGAAGCTTCTTGCCGTTGGGTGCCGTGTTTTTTATTGAAAGAATTCGCTGCTGGTCAGCAATGGCACGGACACCGCCTTTGTGGTCTTCGCGATTGGCTTAGAAGCTTGGAAAGCACGGTGCGTTGCATAATGCCAGTTCCTGAAAGTCAGCTTTGCCTCTGTACAGAAGTGTTAATTGGTGAAGCATACGAAAAAGTATTGCAGGGAAGCAGAAGCGTGTGAAGGTGCTGTTGTTCTGAGACACAGTATGTATTCCTTAATTATACACGCGTGCACCTGGTATTTCCTGTCACAGTACGAGCACCAATATGCCTAATACGTGTACCGACAGGCCTGCAGAGCGTTTTCGAATGTGCCTGTGGCGGATTGAGCCCTTAAGGGCAGTAATTGACATGCATTTATTTTTTCCAACCGGCAGATTTTTCGAACGTTTACGCGGCCCCTAGGGGGGTTCGATAAATCGGACGTGGACTGTGCAACTGACCAAGAAGATGCGTCAAATGGTCCGGGGGGCGAACGAGTGGTGGAAGGCAGACAAGAACAGAAAGGACCTACGCACTGGGGAATGAACGGGAAAGGAAAAATGCTGCAGCGGTTTTGAGCTGAAAAAACTAAGTGTTGGCTGATGCTGAGATGCAAATGTCCCTCATCCAAACCAAAATAAACTCTTTAAGTGAAACGTAACACTGAGGCGTTGTTGCGGGCTGGGAGTGTCAGGACAGTTGAGGTTGACTTACGAGCTGTTGAGAGAGAATCTCAATTGTGACAAAGTTCGGGCCTCATACCACTGAGCTTGCTATCAGTTGATAGAAATTGCTCATATTCGAAAATATTTGCTTCTGTATGCATCTCCTTTTATTTGTATTTGAGAATGTCCGACTCGATTTGCAATTTTTTTTTCGTAGACATTTTATTTGCTGTGCATTTTACTGACCCCTCCCTTCTATTCCTTTTTTTTTAATAGCATAAACACTACTCCGTAGTATTCAAATTGCATTAAGTCATTTTTTTTTTAGTTTTTTTTTTTTTTTCATATTCTTACTAGAGTGGCAGCACCGGGCGATATGGTTTCAGCCCGTCTTGACATAAAACATAGTTGTGCATAACTCAGGGAATTTGGAAATGCTAACTTGGTAGACACCCTGCAGCCGGCTATCCACTCTGGATGGTTGGGGAGCGTTGTCCTTCCCGGCTCCACGGGATCTGTCTCCTCCTTCTCTGGGGGGGTTCTTGTCGCCAATCCGTCCATTCGACCTTATCGGTAGCTTTCTCTACGTCTGCGAGTAGTTCTCTGCACCATTCGCTGATGTCTTCGATCGGGCCCTCCTTCTTGTCTTTTTCCGGAATCCCTAGTGCGCACAGTATTGAGCCGCGATCGTTGCCTGATCCTCGCAAGTCAGTCGCCAGCCCATGTCAAGACTGCAAAAGTCCATTTTATACGTTCGATTTTGACAAATTGCTGCTAATTTCGTTCGCAGTAGCCGATAGTCCATTCTGGCATGATCTGTTAAAAGCGAACTTTGTTTCATTAATAAAATAAGTAGAGCAAACTAAGGTTGAAGTATAGTCCATTATATCCAAAAGTCTGTTGTACATGGGTCCGTTGTAACGAGTGTAGACTATTTTTGTAAATTAGCTTATCTCGAAACTGTGCTTATCACAGAATTTTTCCCAGTTTTCACAACTTTGAGTTAAGGGTTTTACTGTAGATGTACAGCATCTTTCAGGAAAGGTATGGAAAAAGATGAGGGGTTTAATATTTTCTGCTGCTGTTACCAAAAAGCCAGTGATGCACTCTTTTATGTAGCTAATTTGCTGAAATTTAATGCTGTGAAAAGCACAGCCTATAATATCCATTATGCTAATCTCTTTAGCCATTGCATGCTGCCCATAGGTGTCGGCAGCAAAACATTTCAGTTCTAAAGCTAAACATGCTGGGATCACGCTAGGCACACAATTAGCTACTAGAACAATCTTTCTGCACAGGTCTGGCACAGACTTGGGTGTAGTGGACTCATACAAGCACACAGCCTCTCCACCTCTCTTGCCACAAAGCCTAAACCATGGGTGCTGTCGTAAAGCTATTCCAAACTTTTCTATTCCAATTCTGCAATCAGCCTTTCCCAATAGGTCAAGAACATTTTTGAACCATCCCCCCACTTCGCCGGTCTGTCATGCGACTTCTCGAAAACTGCGATAGCTCCCAATCTAACATGATGTGTACACACTGATCATGCAGGATTCGACCGGACAAAAGAAAAATAATTGCTTATTCGACGCCTTTTGGCCATTAACCCTCTGCATTGGTCAAAAGGTTTCAGGCTGCACCTATCTCACCTGTCTCACTCGACATCACAAGACCACGAAAAGTCCTTGTGTCAAAGTGATGTGTGCATGTTAAAGATGCATTAATATTCCGAACAAAGCTTTTTTTTTTTTTTCTGAATAGTCGCAGGCTGCTTCGTCACGAAAGGAATAGAAGATGGCTGCCGCCAATCATTCGGTGACTGGCTACTCTCGCTTGCCAGAGAGCATGGGTTTATTTGCGTTTAACAAACCTTTTGCGGGGCCTTACAACATTATAGAGCCCTTTCGGCACGTATACTACAACATCGCTCTGCCAACTCTTATTTGCTGAGGATTCGTTTTAACAGCATTTGTAACTGTCCGTTGAATGCCGCTGTGATTTTAAGTCAAGCCACCACAAGCTAAGTAAGGGAAAGTGGTCCAATCACAGACGCTGGCACCTCCTTCTTCATCCGGTTATCTGTTTTCAGTGCACTGGGTGGGCCCCATCGAAACCCTCTCCACTTGAGCGTGCTTCTTGCCTCTTCTCAGCCAATTAGAAAAGTCGCTCAATGTAGGCAATGTTATTCGTCTTGAAAGCAAACAAGTGACCTCCTATAAATGAGGAGGGTGTTTGATTGGGCTGTTCAGGCAATGCTGCGGGTCACTGCCTGATGCTTACATCCGTGGTTACGTAAATTTGACGTCAGGAGATTGGAATAGTTTTACGTTATAATGCCTCATACCATGACTTTTCTGTTCACTCCTAGGTGTGTGTGACACAGGTACATTATTGAGGTACAGTGAAACCTCGTTAAACCGTAGTTAGCCGGAGCTCGGAAAAAGTATGTGCTAAACGGTAGTACTGCTTAACAGAAATAGCATGAAATCACCCACTTACCTATGAAAAACTGAACAAGAGGGTATAATAAAAGGGCAGAAAACATGCAGTATTTATTCACTTCGCACGACAAAAGTACTGTATTTACTCAAATCAAGGCCGGCCTTGATTCTAAGCCGACCCCCGAATGTCCGAAGCCCGAAAAAATTATAAAAACTTGCCTTGAATGTAAGCTGAACAAGAAAAAGTGAGGACAGCATTCACAAAATGAAAACAGCATTCATTTAATGTGAACATGCCGAACTCGCTTTAACCCGCCGTGGTTGCTCAGTGGCTATGGTGTTAGGCTGCTGAGCACGAGGTCGCGGGATCGAATCCCGGCCACGGCTGCCGCATTTCGATGGGGGCGAAATGCGAAAACACCCGTGTACTTCGATTTAGGTGCACGTTAAAGAACTCCAGGTGGTCGAAATTTCCGGAGTCCTCCACTACGGCGTGCCTCATAATCAGAAAGTGGTTTTGGCACGTAAAACCCCATAACTTAACTGAACTGAACTCACTTTACATCATTATTGCTGCTAGCCTCATGAGCCTGACAGGCTGTTTAGGCGGCACTGCAGAAACGCCGGTCAACAGAGCCCTCTATGCCGCGCCTGTAGGTTTTGGGTAGTACAAAACGCTATGCATGGCGTCGCAGTAGATCTGCTTGTCTCAGCTGCATTGCGATGGGAATTTTGGAGAATTTCGTGCATGGGGGGAGGCATTGTAGCAGGTCTTACAATGTGCACCAGAATGGTGGAACCAGTTTGGAATCATTAAGATGCATGCATTTGGAGGGGGCAACATCACCTACTCTTGATTATGAAGACAAAATAATGGTGTGCAGTTATTTTCATGCATTGTGTTTTGAGCACTTCCCATGTCCTCCATCTTGGCTCACTACTAAGCAAGTTATTACTTGCCTAACTTTGTTGAATTGTAAATTGCCATACAATAATATGCCTTGCAATAGTAAACTGTGACAAATATTGAATGTTCTTGGTTAGTTTTATTGGTTTTTGAAAGGACTGCATTAAGTGCAGTTTACTGCACACTGTGGCTTAGTTTAATTTTTCACACTTTGCCATATTTTTGCTTGCAGTTTTGCTTTCCATTTGCTCGCTGCTGTGTGATCCCAACCCGGATGACCCCCTGGTTCCAGAGATAGCCAAGATATACAAGACTGACCGAGAAAAGTACAATGACCTAGCAAAGGAGTGGACCAGGAAGTATGCCATGTGACTCTAATAAGGATTTTTCCTGGCTTTATTTTTTTTTTTTTTTCAACATTCTTTGTATCCCCTGGAAAAAGGGGACTTAAAAACCCTATGGTAGTGCAAAGAGAATGTCAGCCACTGCTTTGGAAGTCTGTGCTTTGTGTAAATAAAATCATCTTTTACAGTTGTCTCTATTTAATTATAGCTGCAGGATTTAACACTTCTTTGCGCGATAGCTGTGAAGCGACAAAACAGGGTTAAAAAGGGTTGCTCGCCTGTGCTGTTCAGTTGCCGTAGAGTGGATAGCTGTGGTATAAATGGACCATGGTTGTTTGTCTTGCAAGGAATCTATAAGGACATTTGGTTTTTGGGCTTCTCTGCATAAAAAATGTTGGTTTTGCTCAACAGGTAAAGCATCGATTGTGATGGCAAATGTTTAGACAACTATACGAAGCCAGGTTAGTCGTTTTATTAGCTGTATAAACTGCTGCCAACCTTTGCTCACTAAATTAAGCATATTCTCATGAGTGCCTAGGCCACATTTTGATAGGGCCAAAATGCAACCCCTTGCCCCCTCCCCTGTGTGCCAGTCCATAGCCTCCTAGAAATCTTCTGTGCCTGCTGGATGACTGCAAAGCGGCTGTCTATGGAGGTGCCACTTTTGTAGGGTTAGAATATAGGGTAGCAACAACTCTCGCCAGGTGCTAGGTGATCGTGGTACGGCATTGTCGCAGAGTAGCGGCAGCAGACGACCAAAGTTGTTTGCACTGTTCATATAATAATGGTTGTTTACGGGTGCTTCACATCGTGCACCCGAGTAGAGCGACCTGGTTGCAGACCCCTATGTAAGTGGCACGCCCAGCAGAAGTTCCAACAGGAACTGCTTTTATTGCTTTGCTCTTTTATTGACGCACATGAGCAACAATGTAAAACTGCGCTCAAGACCACCCTATGTAAGTGGTGCCACTGCCATAGTTCAAATGACTGCTGCTTTCCATTGGTTTCCATTGGATGCATGTTAAAGATCCCCAGGTCAAAATTTTCGGATACCCAACTACGACATGCCAAACAATTGTATTCAGATTTTGGCACGTAAAATACCAGAATTCAAATTCCAAGCGCTTTTGGTGCAGGTTCACTTGACACGATTTCTTCTGAATTGTTCAGCAGTTAGCCTCTACCTCCTGTTGCTGTGCCACCGCTTTTCACACCTCCAATACCGTTGCCGCGCAGCCCATGAGATTCGTCGGCGCACATGAATATGTGCTTAACTGCATTCCCAAGTAGTTTCGAATCCGAGAGTGCGTGCCATGGGTAAATAAAGTGTGATGTGGAAACATCTCCTAAACAGTTCAGGCTAAACCTAGCTAAGGAAGCAGGGAATGACAGAAGGTTTAAATCTCGCGTGTTGGTGTTTCGAGGTTTGCCCAATTCAATGAAGCCACAATGCACGGCGTATCCAGTAATCGTCCCCTACTGCAGTTTTAAAAAAATGAGCCATCCACCCTGTGAAGGTGGATGACCAGTGAAGCTGTTTAGCAGACGACACAGAATTTTGAACAGAGGTAGGAACTCTTTTACCGCGATTTTTATATACATTCACGTGGACAACGGAACTGCCGCCACGGGAGAGTGGAAGGAAAGGAAATACGCAAGCACTTGGGAATGCTGATGAAGAGAGGGCAGTGTGAATGTAGGCATGGCCAAAGCGGGCGAAAGTGTAAAAACTCCCTTTTCGGTCTCTACACATCCACATTGAAATCAATGACCACAAGGGTAGCATCATCGCAACTAATTCATGCAAAGTGATTAGCCAGGAACCTTGCAGGGGCTGGAGCCATTGCATTTCTTTGCTTGCTTACTGGGGTATGAGCCATAGACGAGTTTTCGACATACTGTTCTGTGTGTTGTACGCATGATTAGAATGTAAGCACTGTTCATTTCACTTAGCTGAGTGCTTGTAGCCTCGTGCCTTATGGGGCTATGAGCCATTAATGATGATAGTTTTTGTTGACTGAGAACAAAAATGCACAGAACCCTAGCCATATACAGCTTTGCTGTACACAAAAGTTTTGGTTTTCTGGTCTCGGTCAGGTTTCTGCATTCGCAGCTGTTCATGGAAGACTGGGTGGTCTAAACCAAATGGTTGAGTAAGTTTGGCAACAAACAATGAACACGGCATTTATGTCCTCGCAGCATCTGCTGGTCTGCCTACCACAAACCATGTGATCAGCATGGGAAAGAAGTTGCCAGCGATTACGATACCCTAATGTGAAATTTGAGCGCAGCTGTACATGTGTTTTCATTTTGCCATATATTGGCTGTCACAAACACTGTCTTGTGCGGCACGTTTCAAAAGGAACAAAGTGTGGCGCGACTGCCTCGCTAATCATGATGCCTGGCCATGATTCACAGCAGCTGCCACAGACAGACCTCCGTTCATGCAGCACTCTGTTTCCATACAGACGATGGATGGATGGATAAAGCTGAACCCTTTAAACTGGGTAGCGGCACATGCCACCTAGCCATGACTAGTAATATATTTTGTACTTAGTGGAGGGTGAAATTTTACTCTTGCCTTGATTTTAGCCACCATACAGGTAATCTCTGTTTTGTTATATCTACCCGCTTAATGTCTGTTTTGCCTCCACTGTCCCTAAATCCCAATTCTTTTAAATAAATCAGCCCCATTGCTTTGAACTGTAGGGTGAAGCCCTTTACAGAACAGTATCAGATGTTCAGCCATTTCCTCCTCCTCTCCACACATGCCACATGATGTGTCTATTTTTTGGTACAAATACTCGGTACGTGTTAGTCTGCAGTACTCCCGACTTGGCTTCATACAACAAAGAGCTTCCCCTATAATCATCGTAGATATTTTCTTTGGCAATTTCCTGCTCGAAAGTTCTGTATGTTTCCAGTGCTGATTTCGTCTGCATCCCTATATTCTACAGACCCCTCTCTGTTTCTTTAACCTTTTTCTTAACTGATGTTTCTTTGTTTGCACCCCCCCCCCCCCCCCAGCTGCCGTCCAAATATTTTCTTGACAATTTTCTGGTTTGCTTCCTCCATTTTGTGTCAGTCAACATTCCTCTTGTACAAGTAGCTGAAAAACTTTCCTAGTCCACAGCTTTCCTGCCATTTCTCTTTATCATTCCTCAAATTCTATCTTGCTGCTAACTTCCCTGCCCTCTAGTGATGTCCAAACCATGTTGCTCTGTACCCCCTGATTTGGTACATTTCCATGTGCTCCCAGAGCAAGCCTACCTACCCCATGTTGCTTATTTTCCAACCCTGCTCGAACCTCCAACCTCATGCACAGGACCGCACTGCCGAAAATTAGACTAGGAACCATCAGCCAAATCCCTCTCACCACTTCGTACCTATTGTAATTCCACAGTGCCCTATTCATCACAACTGCATTCCTGCTATCTTTAGTCATTAAATATTTTTCATATTCTGTTGGGTACTCAGCCCCACTGTTTATTCACACTCCAAAGTATTTGTAGTTACCCACTACCTCCAGTGTAACCTCCTGTATCCTATGCTTGCCACCCTGTTTATTAAAAATCACGACTGCTGATTTTTCGTTACTAAACCTCAAACCTAATCTATCTCCCTCCTTGCCGCAGATGTCCATCAATCTCTGCAAATCTTCCTTGTTATTAGCCATAAATACGATGTCGTCTGCGTAAATCAGTCCCGGTAATGACTGTTCAATCTATTCTCCTTGCTTGAAAAAAAAAAAAGAAGGCGACTTAAAAGGGTATGAATGCGAGCTAGTTGGTACAAATCCATGAGTGAAAAACAGCGCAAAACAAGCACGGACAAGGGAGGAACACAGGACGAGCGCTGCCCTGTGCACCTCCCTTGTCTGTGTTTATTTTACACTGGTTTTCAGCATAAAAAACGAAGGTTGAAGCCAAGTCCGCACCTTTCTTATTTGTGTCTCTCATCCTTGCAGATACAACATAAACAACAAAGGTGACAGAGGGCACCCTTGCCTAAGCCCCTGCTGTATCTCTATAGGCTCGGATACCTTATTCCCCCATTTTATAAGCACCTTGTTACATTTATAGATATTGTTTAAAAGATAAGTTACTCCATCTTCCACATCTAGTGTACCCAGTTTGTCCCACAAATCGTCTTGGACTTGGATTACACTGTCACAGGCTCCCTTGATATCCAGAAATGCCAGCCATAGAGGCCTGTGTTCTTTTTCTGCTATTTCGATACACTGCGTCAATAAGAAGAGATTGTCCTCCAACCTCCTTTGTTTCCAGAACCCATTTTGTAATTCCCCCAGCACCACCCATGTAAACCACTGACGTCACTGTTATGGGACAGTAGTTTATGTCTGCTTTGTGTCTCTTTCCCTTATACATGCTTATCCTGCTTAGTCTCCACCCATCAGGTGCTTTACCATCCATTGTCATTTTGCTCACTACCTCTCTTAAGGGGACTGACAACTGATTTTTCGGGACCTGTTTTTTTATGGCGCAATGCAAGGCCCACCCTTGGTAGTGCTTGCACCTGCAGCAGTTACATCCAAAAGCGCGTGGATGTTTTGTAAGCATAATTTTTTTATCCGAGCAGGCTCTAAAAAATTGAGAGTCCCCTCTCCAGCAACACTGAGAAGTGAGAGCGATGTCGCTAGCCCGCCTCGTAAATTGCAAAAGCCGCCCATCACTCTGCTTTCACAGGACTGACTGTAACTGTGGTTAACCAATTAAATTTTGATCTTTTCAACCAATTTTGAAAACAAAATCTGGTACAATAAGTTCACGTTGTTGTACAGAGCTTTCTTATATTTGTACCGCATTTTTCCCCACATACACGCCTACGTCGTGGCTGGCTGGACCCCGTCGTCGTTCTGTCAATAGATGAGCCAAGCCAGCTCGTAGAAAACGAAGGCGAAGGCAGCGCCACTACTCTACTCACTACAAATGAAGGCCTATTTGCACATTCTAAATTAGAAAAAGACAAGAGAAAGAAGTGTACTGCATTTCAATACTAATAAAAAGACCAAAAACTGCGTACACTAATAGAAAATCACGTGATAGGCCTCGTACATCTTCATGTTATTGCCGTTTGGGGAGCCGAAGGTCATTTTTCGCGACTTTTAGAGAAGAATTAAAAATACTATAAATCTATGTGTAATTAGAAAAACATGGCTCGTTTTAGCCTCTATGATAAGCAATCTTTCCATCACCATGGACATCTAGATTCATGTTCCGAGCAGTTGTGTGTCCCTTTAATGCTTGCTTAGACTTTGAGCCCAATGTCTTTATTAACATAATTGGGATGGCCATCAGGACCCGTTGACGTGCCACTACCCTCTTCTCTGCCCTTCCCACACTGTTTGTTCAAGTGGAGCCACTGCACTAACCGGTCCATCCTTGTCTGATGGAGTACATGCAAAGTTTTGTTGTTTGTTAAATTTTCTGTCATCATTGTTCTTATATGTTCCATTGCATCATCTCCTAGCCGAACGCCTTGAGCTGTAACTTATATAAACCTCTGCTCTAGGCTAGTCTTACTACTCAAGGAGTTGAGATGTTCCCAAAACTTCTTAGCTGTTTTTCTGTCTTTTTTGTTTACTTCCGACAACCACTGGGTCCCCTTTCTTCTAATCTTTTCATTGATCAAATGTGATGCTTCCCTTCTACAGTTTAAGAAGTTATCTAAATTCTGTCTACATCAGCTTCTGCTTCACCCCTCTGCTTAGAATATGTGTGTTCCCTGGAGGCTTCCTGGCAATTCTCTACGACCTTGTTAACCTCCTCATCCCACTAGCTCTTGGGATTCTTTCTTCTTTTCCCTTTGGGCCTGACTCGTACCTTGCAAGCTCTAGCTCATATAGCCCTGTTAAATTTGCATATGCCCATTGTTTTAGTATCCTCATAAATTACTTCAATTTGTTGGGTTGCTATTTCCAGCTGCTTTTTTCAAGTAAAAAAATCCCATCTGGTTGTTCATCTTGCCTCCTTCCTGCTTTCATTTTTCTTCCAAAACTCGGCTTGATACGTTTGTGATCACTACCCAGACTTCTGGAGCCATATTCACCAGCTTAGAGCCATCTGTGTGACAAGGGAACACATAGAAGAAAAAAGCCGCAGTTTTGCCCGAAAGGTGAAGTGCATCGATTGCGATAGCAAATTAGTGGACAGATATACGAAGTATAGTTGCTTTATCGGCCGTATAGACTTGTACACATAGGCATACTAATTAACAAGAAGCAAAACGTTATCACATCTCACTCGATGACCACGGAAACTCGCTGTCAAAACACTGAAGTGAGGAGGTGCAACAGCAGCAGCGAGCGAATTGACCTTCGTGCTGCGTCTCGCATTCATGCAAACTAAGCCGCGAAAACAGCGTGCGGCAGACTTTGCCCTGCTGCAGATCACTTTCAAGATAGGGCTTGCATCACATGCAGTCGCCACCCAAGTAGAACACCCCCCACCCACCTTCCCCCCTCTCCGGTGCCTTGCGAGTGCGAGATCAAGGCACCATCCTCAGCACACCCTTGCACGCTTTCACTTGCACACACTGTGCACGCCATACAGAACATCACGGCGACACCGAAGGCGACGGCGAACATGCACCTGGAGTGTCCATATAATTGCTATCGCAATAATGGCATGCAAGGCCGTATGTAATATGTTCAATTCAAAGGTGGTACGAAATACTCGCCATGCACCGCGCATCCGAACAGTGCCTGAAGAGCGGAGTTCTCTCACCCTCTCCTTCATTCAGCATCCGAGGTGTGCGGGCAACTTCGCCCAGCAGATTAACCTTCGGCGCTCTTGGCTGTTGGACATGCAGGGCCAATTCCCATTGTGTGGCTAACGTTGCTCGGAAGAGCCTGTGTGGATCAGCAGACTTCCCAGGAGCTTTCACCCATAGTCTGCGACTGCCACCTTAGTGCCATAACCCCACCTTTATTGTATGTGTCTTTTGTATATAACAGGGAGTAAATCCCCTTTTAATTTATACCATGGCTGAAGTCTTCTCTACGCCTTACCTGTGAGTCAGCGAACCTACCGCGGCACCCTTATGCATGCATTGCAGAGGGGGGACAAACTACGTGTCTCCTTAGACCTTGGCTTGGCGGTGCTAGGCATGTTAGCCCCAACCCCCACAGTAGACAAGGCATCACAATTAAATTCTAGGGCTTTACGTGCCAAAACCTCAATCTCATTATTAGGCACACTATAGTGAGGGACTCTGGATTAATTATGATCACCTGGGGTTCTTTCATGTGCACCCAAAGCACGGAGCAAGAAACATTTAGGAGAGGAAACTCCGCTGTTTGCGGCGACCAGAAAAGGTCACAAGCCCGCGGAGCCGTTATCGTACTGGCGGCCTGGAAAGAAATTACCGCTGTTGAGAGCGCGCCGGTGCCCGGGCGCTGCATTTTTTTTTTCGCCGCGGCTTCTACGACGCGCCGCATGGCGCCGCCACTGTATATGGCCCCGTCGGCGCATACAACAATTGTGACTTTATCTGGTCACCCGCGCTCGCTCGCGCTGACGGGAGTTTCACCTCCTAAATATCTTACTCCGTGACCCAAAGTATGGTACACGGGTGTTTCTTGCATTCTGCCACCATATAAATGTAGTCGCAGCGGCCAGGATTTGATCCCGCGATGTCACGCTTAGCAGCGTAATGCCATAGTTGCTAAGCCACCACAGCGGGTAAGGCATCACCTCAGGTCTTATGTTCTGACACTGGGCTTACACCTTTTTTTGTGTAGCGCACTTGACCTTTTGCAGGAGGTTCTCTGCTGAAGTCAGTGTCGAGCTCGAGAACCCAACCCTCCTCAGGTGGCATACCCGGTTATCAAAGCTATTCTGCGTTTGATGTGGACACGGCTTATTAAGAAGAAGAGTTAAACGTAGGCAAAGTTCAGTCTTTTCCTTCTTTGCTGTCTTCAAGCAAGCAGAGTTAAACAGTAACAGTTCCTCTTTAACATGGGGCAAATACTTCCAACAGGCATGTCCGCTTCCAAAAATAATCTGTAAGTCTAATAACTGTCCCATTATGAGGCAGCTTGTGAGTGAACTTCAGACCTTGTCCATTTTGCTGAAAGGCTGCTAAAACTTTATTGATCATAGCTTGGTCCACCTGAGTGCAAGTTACTTTAAAACAATATTTTTTTTTAAATAGCCCATGTATCTAAAAACCCATAGAACCCCACAGCCGCTGTCCCCTTTAAAGGTCCTGTTAACCAGGCCCCACAGCAAATTTGAGTTATATGCTGGAAGTTGTTACGTGCCTTCTAAAGAGTGTTCTACCACAATAATTTTTCAAATTGTTTCATTAATAGCAGAGATAGAAATCTTTGAAATGTTGTGAACCCATGATTTCAAAGGGGAAGCTTAACTGCCAACATAGACGCTCTCTTCACTTGCCTCGTCTAGCCTCCGCAAGCGAAATTCCATCCCTGTGTTCTCCCATACCAGAGCTGGAGAATTGCATCACATCTTTTTTGTTTTGTTTTTCTCATGTTTTTGCTGCGCAGTGCGCACTTCTGGTAACGATCTTGCGCACGAGCTGTTGTGGTCTCCCGTTTCGCGCTGTGCACAAGAACACTTGCATTGTTGTCGGGCTACTTCTGAACTACACTGAAATGGATCTCTCAGTGCGCGCACATCTGGAGATACAGTTGAATGTCTTTATAACGAAGTGCTTGGGGCTTCCGAAATATTTGTTACACAGGTCACTTCCTTGTGAAGGTTGCACACAACAAAGCTCACAACAGAACTGGGGCATAATTATTCCTTCGTTATACTGGTAATTTCATTGTAGAGGCGCTCGACTGTAGTTTTGTAATCTGTGCGCACCACTGCACAATGTGGGAACCGGCAGACAAAATGGAAGTACGTCCCTCTTGCTATCACACCGAGTAATACAAAGACTTGCAGACATTCTGGCTGTAGGTTTTATTATTTGTGCATTGGTATATACTGCGCTTGTCTGCTTAAAATGGCCAAACCTGGTGAGGGGCCCTTTAAAAACTGCGTCAAATGCTTTGTCAACCTGGGAAGAAAAAATATTAAGAGCACTGGAGCACTGCAGGATCCTATGCATATTCCTTGCCATTGCAGATAAATCTCCTTGTCAAATGTAATAAAGGTTGAATTAAGATAAGCTTCTAACAAGGTCAAAAAGTGGCAGACTCAATCGTAGTTGACATTAATGTAATGCCGAGCCTTGTGTGACACGTTGCAGCACAAGACGGTTTCATGAATAATGTATAGCTGCTGTGCAGTGAATGGTTATGTAGAGATTATAATAGGCTATAGTGCTTATATATATAATAAGACAATGTTTGGAATGGCAAGATATAACATTGAAAGCAATCTGCAACCCATTGGTATATACCCAGTTGCCACAGTGACGCATAATTTTAGACTGCACTTGGATCGGCCCACGAAAACAGCAAGATGGGCTCGCCCGCCAGAAAGTGGATGGACTCGGAGAAGAACACTTCGCATTAAAAATGTCGACAGACATCCCTGTTGAATACTGAAATGCAACAGCCTCGTGTTCATCTATACAGGCCTTCATGGCTACAAATAATGTAGCATGTGGTACCTAATAATACAAATTTTCAATGTCAATGGAAAACACATATCTTATGCTCTACACTCTGTGTGAAAACTCGGCGACATCGTTTGATCCCTTTTGTCGCATAGCACATTTAGCTTCTTTAACAAGTACTGGCTGATGCTCTGTTGCCAGGACTCATGTTTGCTTACTAATGTCCTAAATGGTATTTCCAGCTTCTTTTATTTATTAGTATGCCTACACTCGCCCAGTGGGCAGTGGGGTAAACGAACATTTATACACAAAAGATATACGTGTGATAAAATATTATGGTGGCAAACAGTATGAAACACTAGTACAGCTATACAGAAAACCTTATAACAAAAGTTTAGAGGCACAAATGCAAAATACTAGTCAAGTTCACACGTGAACTGAACAAAAAGCATAAACGTTACAACTTGTACATGATTTCGCAGACCTGTAAAAGAATTTGTTGCGACAAGCAACTTCAATGACGTCACAGGGAAGTCCATTCTAAGAGTTGACTGTTCAGGAAAGAAATGAATTTTTGAAAGTAAGCGCATAAGATGACATTTCCTTTATCTAAAGCATGTGACTGAGGTGATGTGAGATTACACAGGTCACTTAATGTAGGCGTCTTTATTTAGGGCAATGAGCCTTCAAAATGAAATACATGAAAAAGTGTGACGCATTGCAAGGGCAGGCCAGCCGAGAGAATTTTTTAATGCAATGACACTGCTTCAAAATGTGCAGTTGCTTGTAATGAAATGTGCAGCCTGGTTTTGTATCGTCTCAAGAGGGTATGTAAGATTCTGCGTGTAAGTTCTAATACGACTGAGGCGTATTCCAGGATAGAACAAATAATCGTTATGTACAGTATTTCTGTGGAGCATATTTTAAAAGCTTACTTCCTGTCTTAAACTACAGCCACCTATGCAGGAATTCCACATGAAACCACTTATGAAAGTTATGCCTAAATACTTAACTTTGATAGCTCCAGTAATAGCTGAATAGTTTCAAGTAGTACTGTCCCTCAGATGGACTGCGTTTGCATGAGAAAAATATATGTGTTTGCATTTGGCCACATTTAAAAGTATGTGACACTGAGCACATCAAACAGAAATTGCATCTAGGTCATCTTCCACTGCAAATAGGTCAGCATCATTAATTCCCTGTAAAGGACTATTGTCGCTTGTATATAAACTCACATTAGAAATTAAACTGGAGCCATCGCTATGAATATAAAGGAAGAGCAAAGGCCTGAGAACAGATCCTTTGGGTATGCCGGATGAGAGAAACTTTAGTTGCCTCATCCATTATACAGTGAAATCTCATTGATACGATTCTGCATAATACGGTTTTCAGGATAACACACTTTCCCTCTTTTCCCAGCCAACCTAGGAACAATAATGTTTTTTCATATGGTTTCTGTGATCGCATTTTCACCTGAAATTTGATAATACCATTGCAGAAGTGGGATTTACTGGTATTTCTAAGACTGATAGCTTTATATTCCAGTGTACTAGCCTCACTAACATTACAACGACCCACAAATGTGCTAAGCCCAAGCCACATAGGAGAAAAAATGCTTGCGGTACACCGGTGACTGTAAAATGCTGCTGTCGCAGTGCGGCCACACTGACTGGTGGTGCGCAGCTGCCCAGTTGAGTGAGGAAACCGCGGCTTTTTTTGTAACTTCCAGAAGAATGTTTTTATGGATATTGAAAAAAAGAAAGGAAAGTCCTGTGCAAACTGACGAGCTATTTCAGCGTTGCTGAGTAAAAGTGCATTGGCTGCGGTTTATGTGGCATTGAGTGATGCTGCTTTGCATAACATGTTATGCAGAGCAGTAGCACTCGACGTCTCACGAACTTTTCTTATTGAGTTTGTCACCAAGTACGCCTATTTTCATACTTTATTTTTTAGCTCGTTTTGGATAATATGCTTTTCGGATGATATATTTTATTTTCCGGTTCCCGTGAAGATCGTATCAGTGATATTCCATTGTAGTTAGCTTTTTGAGAGCTTCAAATCAAATAATTGTACGTGGAGCAAGGAAAGAATATTTTCAGGAAAACTGAGATAGGATAGGTTGAGTAATAAGAGAGTGTGACAAATTTTATGGAAGTCATTCTGAAAATCAATCAGCATACAATCAGCTTGCATGCCCTTATCAAATGACAGGTGTAGATCATGAGTAAATTTAGCTATACAACTTGGTAACGCAAGAGTGGCCAGTTCTGAAGTGGCTGGTAAACTACGAAAAGGCTATTGTTTGATTAAAAACGCTTACATACAGTATATGCTTTAATGTCTTACAGCAAACACGTGTCGATGAGATGGGCCAATAATTTTAAACAAGTTCTCAGCTTCTTGTCTTATGAATTACCACTACGTTGCCTATTTTCCAGGCCTCCGATAATGCAAAACTTTCAACGTGACCACATTCCCAGGTGCAACCATATGAAGCCAACAGATAATGAAGCCAAGAAAGGCATAGGGGAAATTATTTGATTTTAATTGAAGTGTAGAAATTGCATATTAAAGGTAAGTGAAATTGGATGAAACACGACTTCCCGCCGATGGGAGCCAAACCCACAACCTCCGCATTACACACATACGTTGCACTAGCAACATCCTCTACAGCGGCAGCTATTCTCATGTCCACTTTCTTGGGTATTTATATATGTGTACAAGACGCAAGCCTGGGAGTGTTAGCCAGCACCACTGCTGGCTAACACTTTGACCCTTTGACCCTTTTGACCGATAGCGAACGTACATCACACGCTACCTGATGGCATCAAATCTGCTGGAGTCGTGGTCCTCATTATGTAATGAACAAAAACAAGGGAAACTGAGGGGCCCGCTTTTTCTTTTTTTGGCTACACCCATATGAAAGCTAACAGATGCTTCATATGGTTGTAGCTAACAAAAATCTGACCCCGCATTCCCAGGTGGTCACGTGGAAGCAGGACATTACAGCATTCTGGCACTCATTTGGTCACCTCCCATGCTTTTAACTGTTGCGAGGAACATGTAGCAGGATAGCAGATGTCTCAGCAAGCCGGAGTGAGCATCAAAATGATGCATAGTCATAGGTGTTCTCTGGCATGGTTTCAATGTTCTATTATTATGTCACCACCTTCTGCACCACGACTCCACCACACAATAACATCCTGGGAAATGAAGCCGAAATTGGCTGCAGAAAAGCTATTAGGTATGTTAAGTTATTTAGGGTGCTAGTAGGCTTCGCAGTATTTTTTATATGGCTCCGAGGTCCCAGATCTTCATTTAACAAAGAAAATGAAGAGACTAAAATACCATGTTAGTGGCTGATTCTGCCATACAGATCCTGCTTGACGTGTTACTTGGAGTCGCTGCTTTTAGAGTAAAGCCTGAATGTCTTGGCAAATTTTAATGGACGTTATCAGAGCAAAAGTACTTGAGCTGCAAGCGAACTCCAGTGGTGAAGGGAAGGTACAGGTTTCAATTCTGCTGATCAGAAGCTGTGCTAGCTTCCACTACATATTTTAGACCTCCTTTGGTTTCTTTAGGTCAATACTACATCTCTCCGTCATCTAGGCATAAAAGTTCAAGCACTCCAGTCAAGCAGACAGCACTGCCTGCACCTCAGAGCTGAAAGCACGAGGAACATGCTGTTTGGCACACTTGGCAGCGCTCACGAGTTTTACTTGTACTTGTATATTTTGATATATCCAGGATATTTTTTGTGAATTATGTTAATTTCAATTGTTTTGAGAGCGTTTTAGTTCATAAATGCAGAAAGTTTTGCACAACATCTTTAAATTTCACGCGCTAGGCACGCCGGTCGATCGCAGCGTCCTGCTGGTAGCGTCGTCGCAGAAGCGTCCCCGGTTATCCCATTTACTGTGCGGACGACACACCGTATGGACACACTGCCCGATTTCAGTACACATAGAGTTACTGTATATGCTCAAACGTAGCATATACCATAAGTACACGATAGTAACTCTATGAAGTACACCATACCCTGATGTGCCCTGATGGTAAACCGTGCTTCAATCTCAAAGTCATGCAAACTTTATGTAGTGTGTTGTGCATTATATAAGATACTGCATCATTAAAATTAGATTTTACACGATAATATTTGAGTGTAGCTTCTTTTACTGCGCCGCAGGCAAACACCACTAGTCTAAAGCTCGAAGTCAATCCGAAGCCTGTACAGGTTGGTTTCTTATTCTATGAGCGTGCGATGCACGTTGTTTTGGCGGATTTGCAACGTATGAGTACCTACAAAACTCTCTGCTTGTAAACATACCGGTGGTTCTACTAGCAACATGGAAAAACTATACGTTGTAAGCAGGTGAGTTGTTCTGAATGGTATTCTACTGTGTTCTCAGCCTTAATATTAATTTGAAGCCAAGTGACTTACGCGAGCATGTACCATCTTGAAAACTTGAAGCCCCGTCACACTGCGCTACAAAATTGGTTAGCACTCCGCAAATAAGACATTGTTGGTGGCACAGATCACCAAAGTAGAAGCGTTGCGGTCAGTGACCGTCTACTTCAAAGTGCTTAAATGCGCGAGAACAGATTGCGTGTGAAAGTGGACGATACAGGCGCTCACTAGCAACTGACGCGAGCACGTCCTTGTTGGTAGAATAAAGACGTTAAAGGCAATCAAGGCTAGATGTAATGCATCGAGAGAACACAGGAAAGCTAAACAGATGCTTGTCATATGTCTGAATCTCGACTTGAATGAATAATCAATCGCTTTTGTAAAGGACTGTTCCTGACTTAAATAAGATGCATTGTAGTTTACTGTCGTGTAGCTTGTATTAGAAGCGGTTGTTTAGAACCTAACAAAGCGTAGAAACATCTGTGCGCAATTTGCTTGCATCAAAACAAACTGCATGTGCTGTAGGTGATATTGAATGAGAGCACTACATACCTTTACGCGCCCCCGGCTGCCATGACACACTTGGTAGCTTCCGCTCCACTGCATGGAGTCAATGAGATGGAGTATAAGCTAGAACACAGCACAGGCCATTTTTTCTGGCCTGAGCCAGAAAGTCTCATGCGCTGCCCGAGCCTGGCGCCAGTGGTTTCAAACCTAGCCGGTACCCAGCTTGGGACCATCTCAGCCTGTCCCAGTTCAGCCCATTAGCCTTTGAGCCTAAAAAGCATGGACCAGTTCTGTACCAGGAAACCAGAGTGCAGGAACGACGAGACACAATGAAGATGATGCAAACAAGTGCTGTTTCGTTGCTGCACTCTAGTTTTCCGATAATGAGATACCGTTAGGCCCAACTGTCCATCCTAGTCCAGTTTTGGGTTGGTGGGAAGATACCAGCCACACAAATTATTTGCTCGACACTAATTTGTGAACTGTGCCACACTTTCACTGGATCAAAGGAACATGCAAAAAAAAGGAAGAAAAAAATTGCATTCTGTGTTCATTATGCTGCCAGTGAATTAGTTTGACATGAACACCTGTAACAAATTAGCCAAGTAGTTGTACGGCAATATATGGCGAAAGTATAGGTGGCCACTCATGTACACATCACTAACCATTTCATCTCACTTTTGAATCTCGAAGAACAAGTGCAACGTGGAATGCTAGAGCCTAAGCCAATAAACCTGGTAGTAATATAAATTAAATTGCGCTGTCCTACTAGCTTTCTGAATTCGTTAATGCACTGCGACTAGAAGTTGTTGCTCCTATAAATATAAATTAGTGACACGCAAGGCTAATGCTCACATTCATCCGTATTGTCACATGGAACAAGCAATTTTTATTGCTTTATTCAGCTTCATTTTAATGCTGTCAACTTTTCAGTCTATAATGTAGGCATCCATGTTTCATATTACGAGTGAATTTGGACTCTCCCTACTTTAGTTTCAACATGTAGGTTGTTAACCAAAGTGCATGCATGACGTAGACAATGCAGTTTATAATTTACGCCACCAAGTTGTTCTTCAAGTTGCTGCTAACATACACTATTTCGTGGAGTGTGCTGCTGTTGTGCCATGGCTTGCCTGCCCCAGCTTTCCCAGAGACTTAGAGACATCACTGACCTAAAATTCCGGTGTGTCAATTTTTATAGTCAGCAGTTTTCCGAAGTTACAAGAATGCAGCCCAAGCCTGGCTGCACTTGCTTGCAGGGGCTGGGCTGAGCTGGGCTCAGGCTTATAAGTAAACCTAAGCCTTTGCAGTGCTCTAATAAGCGTCATCCTTTTACATGCGAACAGTGTGCAGTAAAGTTTCTGTAACATTGAAAATATGTGTCAGTGGCATTGCAGTGCAGCTTTGTTACTTATGTAATGTAACACCACTTTACGTGTGCCGATGATATCCATGGGCATTATGTGTTTGTGTATTTCTACATTTCATCTTATAGATTCACCGACGACACTGAGTCAGCGAAGGAAAAGTTTGATCCGGACAAGCGACTACGGAAAATTTTAAGGAAAGCCAAACGGAAACAAGAGGAGGCTCGTAATTTGGCACAAGATGGGTGTCTGCAAACAGATTCGGCAGCCATTGCACTAGAAGGTAGTCCAAAGGATGGCAAGACATTGGAAATTGGTGACAACTGCCTTGCCCAGGATAACATTGTGGTGCCACTTGTTAAGAAAGCCAAGCTGGGGTCTCAGGTTGGTGATGCAGCTCCAGCTGTTGCAGAACCTTTGTCTGATGTATTGACATTGGAAACACCAGCAGTAAAGAAGAAAAGTCGAAGGAAGAAAAGCCAACAGCCTCGCATGCGACGTGACAGACGCAATGAAGGCCTGAGTGTTGCTGGTGACAATGGAGCCAACTACAATCTGCCAGCAGGAACACAATCCACCGTAGATCATCAGCATACTGCATTGGATGATGAGTTAGATGGTGGTAAGGTTGAAGGCACAGGAGATGGTGACCACAAACCTGTTCAAGAGCCTGTTGAAACCAGTCCTGGAGAATATTATCCGATTTTGGGTGATGTGCAGGTGAAAAAAACAGATGTTGTTCACCGAGTCCTACCAGAATGGTTATCCAATCCAGAGATGGTTGCATCAATTGTGAAGAAAGGCAAAAAGCCTGGTAGCAGGAAAGTAGAACACTTCAGCAGCAGCCTAAGTGCTGAGATGATGTCTGTGTTGGCTACAAACCACATACGGAAGCTATTTCCTGTTCAAGAAAAAGTAGTTCCGTGGTTGCTTTCGTCAGAGCAACGGCGTTCACACCTGCCGCCACGAGATATTTGTGTTTCTGCACCAACAGGTAGTGGCAAGACGCTTGCATATGTTATACCTATTATAGAAGACCTAAAAGTTCGTGTTGTGCGTGCAGTTCGTGCTGTTGTTGTCCTTCCCGTAAAGGAGCTCGCAGCACAAGTCCATGCTGTATTCTTGCAGTATGTTGGTGCAACATCACTGAATGTGCAGTTGGTGACCGGGACGAAAACATTTGCCGAAGAACAGGGACTGCTTGTTCGCAAAGGTGCTAAGGGCTATGCAAGCTTAGTGGACATTGTGGTGGCTACTCCAGGACGTCTGCTTGACCACATACGCAAGACTCCTGGCTTTAACCTGCATCTGCTAAAGTTTTTTGTGCTTGATGAAGCTGACAGAGTTATTGAAGATGTGCAAACAACATTAATTCCCGAGGTAGAACAGGCTGTGTTCGGTACAGGCAAGATGAACTGCTGTTGTGGAGGGACTGTCCACGACCGCCTGTGCACGCACCCATTGACTGTTTGCTGTCTTCAGCATTGCCGAGAGCCTGTGCAAAAGCTGCTGTACTCGGCAACACTGACTCAGGATCCTGACAAACTGCAAAGCCTTATGCTTTTTCAGCCAAAACTCTTCACAGCCACTGGCACAATCAATGTGCCAGGTGATGAACACCGACAGAAAACTTTCGTTGGAAAGTATACTACACCACAGGGGCTTAGTGAGTTTTACTACCTCACTCACGATAACACAAAGCCATTGGCTGTATGGGATCTTGTGGCAAACCATGGTTTCCGGGACACCCTTTGTTTTACTGCTTCTAAGGAGGATGCCCACAGGCTTAGCTTGGTGCTTAAAGAAATGGGTAATGTTCGTGCTGAAGAATTTTCTGCAAAACTGAGCACAGCAGAACGTGCACGAGTGCTGAGAAAGTTTGCTTCTGGAAAACTGGACATCTTAGTTTGCTCAAATGTTCTGGCCAGAGGTCTTGACGTGGCGAATGTACGGCATGTCATATGCTATGACCCTCCAAAATTTATTAAAACATATGTACACAGGGTGGGTAGGACTGCGCGTGCTGGCGTTCCAGGCACAGCCGTGACATTTCTGCGGCAAGGTCAATTACAAGCTTTCAAGGAAATGCTTTCATCAGCTGGGAAGACAGACATTCAGCCTCTCAATCTTAGTGACACTGATGGACTTGAACCACTTCAAAGCAAGTATCGGGATGCTCTAAAGGCTGTTGAAGCTGTTGTGAAAAGTGAGCAGATTGGTCCAGACAGAAAGAAGAAGTACAACTTTGCTGCCAAGTCTGCAATACCAAATGAAAGACCTAATGTGAAAACAGCAAATGGGGGTTCCACTGCGTAACTATTCTCTTCTCTGCAGCCTGTATATATGTCGAATAATCACTACGTAAGCAAAATAAATCGCCTGGTCTTTGTTGATGTTCATGTTCTGAAAACTGTGGCATTTTGGGCCAAATACTGTGCACTGTGCACATGAAAAGCAAGTTACATCTGCCATTAAAAAGAACGCACAATAGCATTGTATGAAGTACTTTTCTGGCAAGGCTTTATAATGTTCTTGAAGGTAACAAACTCTGGTTTGACACATGACATGTAGCAAATATGGAACAGGATATGAGCCAGGCTGTTTTATTTCCTTGATTAAAGCTTTTGTCTCTCGCGAGAGAGAACAAAAAGAACTGATTAATACATGTGTGCTGTGCAAGTTCTGCTTTCATTCACAGTGCCGATGAAAGCATGAGTGCTGGTCTGGCCTGTTTGGTTCATTGAAGTGAATGTGTTTTGATGCGTGTTGTCAGCTGGCTGCATTCAATGAGAATCTTCTACTGCTCGCTGTGGTAGCTCAGTGGCTGTGGCACACTACTGCTGAGAACGAGGTTGTAGGTTCAAATCCCGGCTGTGGTGACCACATTTCAATAAGACCAAAATGCAAAAATGCCTGTGCATGTTAATGAGCCTGAAGTGGTCATATAATCCGGAGCCCTCCACTACAGCATCCGGTAACCCGCTGTCCACTTTCGGGACATTTAACCTCACATTACAATGAAAAAAAGGATTACTCAAGACTAAGTGCTGCAAGTCAGAAGTGTTGGCTACAGTTTGTGATAGCTTGACTTCCATGGGCTACACAAACAAGCATGTGTGTGATTCCAGCTTTTCAAATAATGGTAGCACAGCAGCTAACACAAAGGTGGTGCCACTGTCCTAGTTGATGGCCAGTATGGCTATAGTATGCCTCTATACTTGCATCATTGTTCATAGCAAGATCTGCTAATCATGTGGTTTTATTGGCATCCATCAGAGCAATCTCTGATCCGTCTTTCAGACAGATTTCAGTAGCTCAGACTAGACTTTTACGGATAGTGTTTCTAGATATTATGGGAACTTATGACAACGTAGACGGAATTGCTATGGGATATTCTCAAGCATGAAGGCATAGATAATTTCATGGAGCTGCTGAGGGAGATATACAGGAACAATGGAGTACAAATTGTGTGGGAAGGCTGGAAATGCAGTGTTGTGGAAATTCACCAAGGACAAGCAAGGGTGGCCTCTGTCTTCATTGTTTTTCACGCTTTAATTTTATAGCAAGATGACGAAAACAATGAATTAGTGTTCGATTTATCTTATACCCACAAGGGCGAAGGCTAATATATATATAAGCTGTGCTAATATATAGGCTGTGCTAATATATGTGGATGACATAGTGCTACTAGCGGACAGTGCAATAGATTTAGAAACTTGCAAATATGTGGTAACGCATCAACAAATCTAGGCCTTAAGTTTTGCGCAGAGAAATCCGGAATTATGATCTTTAATGAAACAATGACATGTCAATTCAACATGATAGAGAGAGAAACTTTAAAAGGATTTTCGTGCAATGTTCGGAGCCTCTTTAGTACAGGAAGTCATACCCATAGTCAACCAATATAGTATGCGAAAACACCCGTGTGCTTAGATTTAGGTGCACGTTAAAGAACCCCAGGTGGTCAAAATTTCTGGAGTCCTCCACTACGGCGTGCCTCATAATCAGAAAGTAGTTTTGGCATGTAAAACCCCAAATATTATTATTATTATTATTATCAACCAACATAACTACCTGGGTGTTACATAAACAAAGGAAAGACCTACTCAAGCACTCGCCAAGATAATCTAAAAAAGGGAAGCAGCGTGCAGTAATAGTGAAACAGCACTTTGGGGCTACATTAAATATGAGGTGATGCGTGGAGTCCGGGAAAGGAGTAATGGTACCACTGCTAATGTTGGCAAATGCCATTCTGCGCTTAAAATTGAATATCTTGTCGTAGTTGGAAGTTAACCAAAGATTGGCATGCCGATTGGCTTTGGGGGCCCACAGTAACGTCACAAATGAGGCAGTGCAAGGTGATATGGGTTGGGGGCCTCTTTTGAAGTTGGAGAAGTGCAGAGCAAACTTAATTTTTAAGAAAGACTTCAGAACATGGATGAAAATATATGGGTGGCTAAAATGCACAAGTATCTACACCTCAAAAACGTGGACACAGAATGGAGGAAGAGGTTGGGAAAGTTGGCAACCATAGTACAGGGTACTTCCAGGAGCAATGAAAAAGAAAGTGAGAGAAACGGAGACAGTAAATTGGATGCAAAATATGGAAACAAAAAGACCATGGAGATTAACAACAATGGCAAGAAATAAATTAGGAGGCAAAATCTGTGCAATAGCACAGAGGGCAGTGCTTTCCTGTTTGAGGCTCAAGCTGATTGCCTTAGCACAAAAACATACTGGAGCAAATATTTGCCACAGGATGAGGCATGTGTCTGCTGCGGCAAAGATCTGGAGAAAGAACTGCACATTCTAATGGAATGCGAAGGTATTCACCCAGCAAGACCCATTGGTAAAACGTACACCTTCCAGAAGCGCTGGCATTTAAAGTGGATGGAAGTATTAACCAGTCAGCAGTCGAGAGAAGCAAGAGGCGTTTAGAGTATTGGTAGACAAAAAAAAAAGCAGGGAAGAGATTGATAAAACCTGATTTGTTACAGGCATAGGTAACGGTACACGGTAGATATACAAGTTTTAAGGAAAAGAAAAAATATTAAGGAGATGTAGGCAAAATGGCTAGATTGAAAGCATGTAGTATAGCATGCCTGATTAGTTCAAGCAGGCTAGGTGAATATTTGTCACTACCCTGTTTCAGAAGGGTGCCAATAAATGATAATTTTACAGATGTTGCACTTCGTGTGTGTTGTGCCTAAATTGTCTGCAGTATTGCCATCGTAGCTATTATCTTTGAGGACTACTAACAAGGTGAGAAGCTGTGTGTTTGCCTAGTCCACTTTGCTCTGCTAGCGCTGCAGAAGTGAATAAAGCTTCCACAGTGCATGTAGCATCATTTGCAAGCTATTCATCATCATCATCAGCCTGGTTACACCCACTGCAGGGCAAAGGCCTCTCCCATACTTCTCCAACTACCCCGCTCATGTACTAATTGTGGCCATGTTGTCCCTGAAAACTTCTTAATGTCATCCGCCCACCTAACTTTCTGCCGCCCCCTGCTACGCTTCCGTTCCCTTGGAATCCAGTCCGTAACCCTTAATGACTATCGGTTATCTTCCCTCCTCATTACATGTCGTGCCCATGCCCATTTCTTTTTCTTGATTTCAACAAAGATGTCATTAACCCGCGTTTGTTCCCTCACTCAATCTGCTCTTATCCCTTAACGTTACACCCATCATTCTTCTTTCCATAGCTCGTTGCGTCGTCCTCAATTTAAGCAGAACCCTTTTTGTCAGCCTCCAGGTTTCTGCCCCATATGTAAGTACTGGTAAGACACAGCTGGGTTATACACTTTTGTCTTGAGGGATAGTGGCAACCTGCCGTTCATGATTTGAGTATGCCTGCCAAACGCACCCCAACCCATTCTTATTCTTCTGGTTATTTCAGTCTCATGATCCGGATCTGTGGTCGCTACCTGTCCTAAGTAGATGTATTCCCTTACCACTTCCAGTGTCTCACTACCTATCGTAAAGTACTGTTCTCTTCCGAGACTGTTAAGCATTACTTTAGTTTTCCGCAGATTAATTTTTAGACCCACCCTTCTGCTTTGCCTTTCCAGGTCAGTGAGCATGCCTTGCAATTGGTCCCCTGAGTTACTAAGCAAGGCAATATCATCAGCAAATCGCAAGTTACAAAGGTATTCTCCATTAACTCTTATCCCCAATTCTTCCCACTCCAAATCTCTGAATACCTCCTGTAAACATGCTGTGAACAGCATTGGAGAGATCGTGTCTCCCTGCCTGATGCCTTTCTTTATTGGGATTTTGTTGCTTTCTTTATGGAGGACTACGGTGGCTGTGAAGCCGCTATAGATATCTTTCAGTATTTTTAGATATGGCGCATCTACACCCTGATTCCGTAGTGCATCCATGACTGCTGAGGTTTCGACTGAATCAAGCGCTTTTTCGTAATCAATGAAAGCTATATATAAGGGTTGGTTATATTCCGCACATTTCTCTATCACATGATTGATAGTGTGAATATGGTCTATTGTTGAGTAGCCTTTACGGAATCCTGCCTGGTCCTTTGGTTGACAGAAGTATAAGGTGTTCCTGATTCTCTTTGCGATTACCTTAGTAAATACTTTGTAGGCAACGGACAGTAAGCTGACTGGTCTACAATTTTCAAGTCTTTGGTGTCCCCTTTCTTATGGATTAGGATTATGTTAGCGTTCTTCCAAGATTCCGGTACGCTCGAGGTCATGAGGTATCGTGTATATAGGGTGGCCAGTCTTGCTAGAACAATGTTCCTTCTATCCTTCGACAAATCTGCTGTTACCTGATCCTCCCCAGCTGCCTTCCCCCTTTGCATAGCTCCCAAGGCGTTCTTTACTTCTTCCAGCGTTACTTGTGGGATTTCAAATTCCTCTAGACTATTCTCTCTCACATTATCATCATGGGTGCTACTGGTACTGTATAAATCTCTATAGAACTTCTCAGCCACTTGAACTATCTCATCCATATTAGTAACGATATTGCCGGCTTTGTCTCTTAACGCATACATCTGATTCTTGCCTATTCCTAGTTTCTTCTTCACTGCTTTTAGGCTTCCTCCGTTCCTGAGAGCATGTTCAATTCTATCCGTATTATAGTTCCTTATGTCAGCTGTCTTACGCTTGTTGATTAACTTCGAAAGTTCTGCCAGTTCTATTCTAGCTGTAGGGTTAGAGGCTTTCATACATTGGCGTTTCTTGATCAGATCTTTCGTCTCCTGCGATAGCTTACTGGTATCCTGTCTAACGGAGTTACCATCGACTTCTATTGCACACTCCTTAATGTTGCCCATAAGATTGTCGTTCATTGCTTCAACACTAAGGCCCTCATCCTGAGTTAAAGCCGAATACCTGTTTTGTAGCTTGATCCGGAATTCCTCTAGTTTCCCTCTTACCACTAACTCATTGATTGGCTTCTTATGTACAAGTTTCTTCCGTTCCCTCCTCAAGTCTAGGCTAATTCGAGTTCTTACCATCCTATGGTCACTGCAGCGCACCTTGCCAAGCACGTCCACATCTTGTATGATGCCAGGGTTAGCGCAGAGTATGAAGTCTATTTCATTTCTAGTCTCGCCATTTGGGCTCCTCCACGTCCACTTCCGGCTAATCTGCTTGCGGAAGAAGGTATTCATTATCCGCATGTTGTTCTGTTCTGCAATTTCTACTAATAACATCATCATCATCATCAGCCTGGTTACACCCACTGCAGGGCAAAGGCCTCTCCCATACTTCTCCAACTACCCCGCTCATGTACTAATTGTGGCCATGTTGTCCCTGAAAACTTCTTAATGTCATCCGCCCACCTAACTTTCTGCCGCCCCCTGCTACGCTTCCGTTCCCTTGGAATCCAGTCCGTAACCCTTAATAACCATCGGTTATCTTCCCTCCTCATTACATGTCCTGCCCATGCCCATTTCTTTTTCTTGATTTCAACTAAGATGTCATTAACTCGCGTTTGTTCCCTCACCCAATCAGCTCTTTTCTTATCCCTTAACGTTACACCTATCATTCTTCTTTCCATAGCTCGTTGTGTCGTCCTCAATTTGAGCAGAACCCTTTTCGTAAGCCTCCAGGTTTCTGCCCCGTAGGTGAGTACTGGTAAGACACAGCTATTATATACTTTTCTCTTGAGGGATAACGGCAACCTGCTGTTCATGATTTGGGAATGCCTGCCAAACGCACTCCAGCCCATTCTTATTCTTCTGATTATTTCCGTCTCATGATCCGGATCCGCCGTCACTACCTGCCCTAAGTAGATGTATTCCCTTACGACTTCCAGTGCCTCGCTGCCTATTGTAAATTGCTGTTCTCTCCCAAGACTGTTAAGCATTACTTTAGTTTTCTGCATATTAATTTTTAGACCCACTCTTCTGCTTTGCCTCTCCAGGTCAGTGAGCATGCATTGCAATTGGTCGCCTGAGTTACTAAGCAAGGCAATATCATCAGCGAATCGCAAGTTACTAAGGTATTCTCCATTAACTTTTATCCCCAATTCTTCCCAATCCAGGTCTCTGAATACCTCCTGTAAACACGCTGTGAATAGCATTGGAGATATCGTATCTCCCTGCCTGACGCCTTTCTTTATTGGGATTTTGTTGCTTGCTTTATGGAGGACTACGGTGGCTGTGGAGCCGCTATAGATATCTTCCAGTATTTTTACATATGGCTGATCTACACCCTGATTCCGTAATGCCTCCATGACTGCTGAGGTTTCGACTGAATCAAACGCTTTCTCGTAATCAATGAAAGCTATATATAACGGTTGCTTATATTCTGCACATTTCTCTATCACTTGATTGATAGTGTGAATATGGTCTATTGTTGAGTAGCCTTTACGGAATCCTGCCTGGTCCTTTGGTTGACAGAAGTCTAAGGTGTTCCTGATTCTATTTGCAATTACCTTAGTAAATACTTTGTAGGCAACAGACAGTAAGCTGATCGGTCTATAATTTTTCAAGTCTTTGGCGTCCCCTTTCTTATGGATTAGGATTATGTTAGCGTTCTTCCAAGATTCCGGTACGCTCGAGGTCATGAATAACTACTACTACTAATAACTACTAATAACTACTAATACTTTTGGTCTACTAATAACTCTCCCCTGCTATTCCTAGAGCCTATGCCATATTCCCCCACTGACTTGTCTCCAGCCTGTTTCTTGCCTACTGTGGCATTGAACTCACCCATCAGTATAGTGTATTTTGTTTTGACTTTACCCATCGCCGATTCCACGTCTTCATAAAAGCTTTCGACTTCCTGATGATCATGACTGGATGTAGGGGCGTAGACCTGTATTACCTTCAATTTATACCTCTTATTAAGTTTCACAACAAGACCTGCCACCCTCTCGTTAATGCTATAGAATGCCTGTATGTTGCCAGCTATATCCTTATTAATCAGGAATCTGACTCCTAGTTCTCATCTCTCTGCTAAGCCCCGGTAGCACAGTACGTGCCTGCTTTTTAGCACTGTATATGCTTCTTTTGTCCTCCTAACCTCACTGAGCCCTATTATATCCCATTTAGTACCCTCTAATTCCTCCAATAACACTGCTAGACTCGCCTCACTAGATAGCGTTCTAACGTTAAACGTTGCCAGGTTCAGATTCCAATGGCAGCCTGTAAATGTTTAATCATCACAAGTACCATAATTATGGATCATCGTGTGACCAGAACTGATATTGAAGTTTGTGCCTTATATTAGTGTGTCTGCTCTGGTGCTTCCCAAGAACATTCAATAAGTGTGCCATTAAGCTTACTTATATGCCAGCTACAGTTCAGCCCTCCTGATCAGAATGTGTTGTGTTGACATTGCTTTTGCTGGTAGCTTTTTATACAGACTTGTAATTTAAGGTCATATAGTTGTATGATGCAGTGTGTGGCAAAAGTCATTCCCCTATAAGACAGGAAAAAAAAAGGTGTTTTAACTCTTTCCAGGAGGCGTTATATATCACAGGGTGTAGCTGGTTTACAAATGTGTGTTTCAACCTTACAGTGCAGAATATCTGTGATTAACTCTTGCTGTGTTGGGTTTTTTTGGATGTGATGCACCCCCAGCATGTTTTTTTTTTCTCCGATATTACAAAACAAGCACTACAGTTTATTTTTGGTTGTGCAGAAAGGAAAAAAAATGACATGGATAACAGCAAATGCTCTCTTGGTGTGGTCCTCGCATTGCTCTCTGACAAAAGGAATGTCAAAAGGCGCACGGTGGGACAAAAGTGCATAAACATGCCAGTACGTCAGTTACGTTGAGATGTAGGCCTCGAGTGCCTAACATTGAGTAGAGGAAGTGTTGAGTCATGTTTTTCCGCATGCAGTTTTTTGTTGAAACTGTCCCAAGTTATTGTTCAACATTTGTTGCAGCAGTTGCAACTTGTAATTGTTTGCATGAGTGGCAACTTATTGTTTTGTATTTGGCATTACTGAATTACAGAAAGCTTCAAATGGGCATACTGCCATATTGTAAAAGTGCTACATTACACCACCAGCATGAATAGTGTGGGACCCGCACACGAAAGAAAATATTGTCCAGTTAGAAAGTATTCAAAGAAAATCTCTCAGATGTGTTTACAATACCTACAGCTGGCACGTATCTGCTAATGCTTTGGTGAAAAAGGCTGAACTGGATTCGTTACAGTCCCGGCGCCATGCTGATCAGCTACAGTACCTGTATCTATCACCATTAAATAGGAACAACAAAGGACAATTTTATTCAGTCTGTCACCAAGCAAACCACACGCTCTCACTACTCCAAAAAACTGTGAGGATTTCATTGTTGAACCGATATCTTCAAAAAATTCATTCTTTCCATGAACGGTGCGAGAATAGAACATGCTTCCAGCCAACGTTGTAGAATGCTCGTCTTCGGCTGCTTTCATTTTAGCCCTGAAGGCTCACCTGTCGACAATTTATTTAGCCAGAAGACACTAGTTCTTTTGTTTTCTTTTTTGTCTATATGTAAAGATTTCCTTTGTTGCCTTGTATGCTTATGTTTTACCCTGTATGTTTTCCGGTGTGACTTAAACCTTGTACCTGTACACGAAACCAGTCCTGGTATATATATATATATATATATATATATATATATATATATATATATATATATATATATATATATATATATATATATATGAGCAAGCGACGTTATGCAAAGCATGTATTGTCTGTATTATGTATTTATGCATCGTGTACCCCACTCGTGCTCACAGCCTTTGCAGGCTGGTAGTATTGCTGAAATAATAAATAAAGGAAGTCCTGTAAAAAGAATGGAGCTCCAAATAATAACTGCAGTCATAAGCAAAATACTAAAGAAAACCTGCTCCCAGAAGAGTACTGCACCTGCTCTCTCTGCTTCTGCCCTTTGGCTCATGCACGCACAAAGAGGAATCACCACTGTGACTCAGCAATTAACAAACCAACCTTTACAGGTCTGTGTTCCATGGTATTTTTGGGCTGTATACAGGTCTGTACAAAGAGCTGCACGCAAAGCATGCTGATGTGCTGTTTTTAAGGATAGGTCTGCATGAGAAGTGGCATTTTGTAATTACCAAACCTTGATTACAAATATAGCATTTTATTACAATTAGAAGAATGGGGAGTGTGAACACAAAATGTGGCACGACTGTGACATGAAAAACGTGACTATTTTTACTCGAGCTTCTCCCCCCAACTCCCCCTTTTTTGTACTCCGAACAGTGAAGACAAGATGTGAGATTAAAGAACCTTGTGCAACAAATATCTACGATATTTGTGAGTTCGTTTGCAAAGGCCACTATTTGAAAGTGAAGTGACAGCCATACACACTTTTCAAAGTGCTTCCTCTACCTTACTAAGCACAATCTTTTCAAAATAATGTTATTAGATACGGTGCTGTTGGACAAATTAACAATCCTTGGTTTTCTTTGGTTATAGTTTTGCTTGTGAGGTCACTGTAGGTATACACGTTTGCAATTAAAAAAAAAAATTACAGATTGTTTTAGACCAGGGCTGCGTAAAATATAACCCGTGAGCAAATCTTTAGTGCCCCTTTCCAAGTTTGGACTACTCTTGTACACAGGTGCTCCAATGAAAATATGACCACGTGATCAGAAAAGCTTTTTCATCGCCAAAAACAATGCATGGCAAACTTCGTGATGTGAGGCAAAATAAAACAAAATGGGTGTGGGAGCATAAGATCTTTTGTTGGGAGTAGATAAAATGCACAACCACTGAACATATTTGTCAATGCCATGACGAAGCAGTGCTCATAATTTAATGGAACATGGTGAATGATCATGGATGCTAGCACCTGCGGACCAATGCTTTTGTTTATGTTGCCTTACTTTTTTTTAACCTTCACAAATATTAGCTCACATTTCGGTGGCTCTAGAGCAAGCAGCAGTCAAGGTTATTTTAATCTGGTAACATTTGTACTGACAATGTCATTCAAGGGTTTCTGCTAGGCCAACAAGTAAAAGCCGCTCTTTATGCATTCTAAGGTCATAATAAAGCGACCAATACTTAGCGGCCAGATTTCTTGACATGCTGCTAGCCCAAATCGTATTACTATTAGGCCACAGGTATGGTGTCTCCATACCACAGGCATAGCCACTTCTCATCCATTTGAACAATGGGAACTACAACGCTTTCTATCCATAGGAGTTTTTCAATTTGAAGATAAACCTTCATATGCTTGAAAAAAATCTTCAGAACATGTTGCTAACTTTTCAGCAGAATTCAACAGCATTTCGTGTCAATCCAGAAGCAAAACGGCCACCTGTTTTGTGAGGCTTTCTTGATAATGCTGGAAAACTGCGACATGCAGTGAAGCTAGACCTGAATCAACTTGCACTGTTCTCCAGAGCTAAAAGGTGTGCAGAAGGAGCAGCCCCTCCTTGTGTTTTATAAGAACCTTGATAAAAGCAATTACAAAAGCATAGATAAATGTCTCGAAACTGGCATCTCTCATCAGAAGCAACTATGTCTCTGAGATATTTTATTTGAAGACTCTGAACAGCTGTAACCTTCAGTCGCCAAGGGCTGAGATCACAAGAACTGTGCTGATGATGGCAATGAATGACGCCAAACAGGTTGCCTTTATGCAAGGGAAAATGCAACAATTCCACTCATGCCATGGATTTTGACGCCATTTGTTAGCGTTCAGTTATTGTTTATCAGTAAAACTGGATGGCAGTGTGTTCTAAAGGAGCCAAAGATTGAACATGGCAAATTTTGGGAACATTTACTGCGCCAATCCGGCCTAAATAGTAAAGTATACTTTGAACTCTGTGACATCGCACTCGCATACCTGTGCTGGTGTTTTGGTGCAAAATTTAAAAAATGGAAATTTGACCTTCACTATCTCTTCTAATATAAGCCTATTATCGTGAAATTAATGAAAATAGAGTATGCAAAAAATGTTTCATTATAAACTGATAGTGTTTCTAAACCCGACATTTAGTCTAGTGAGGTATTTGTTATGGATTCTATTCGAACTTATTTGGCAGAAAAATGCTGGCTATTAGTGTAAAAAATGAAGAGTGAAGTTTCCTTTGCTCAATTCTAGGCCTACACTGCAGCATCTTACATTAGTATAATGTCATGAATTCTAAAGGCACTAAAGAAAGAAAAAAGAAGCTGAGCTGTTAATGCCACTAGATGAAGCAAATGTTTGTCTCATGAAATGCTTCTGTTGAAAAAGTGCAACAGCCAAATGTTCACATTGATTGCTAGAGAACTAAACGTCATAGCGGGATCAAATGAAGGAATGGGAGAAGGGTTCCTCATGGGTAGTAATCTGCAGGCAAAGCTAAATGAAACTTAATTGTGTGCAAAGTGTAAAATCATCAGTTTCATAAACTGCTTGTTGAAGCCCTTTATAGATTTCAGATAAATGTAGCAAAAAGACTATTGTTAAGATTGGCCTGAAACTGCAGGAAATTAGCAAACACCTTTAGATGAAGCTTTAGAGGAGGCTCCTACCTAATACATGGGAAGGGAGAAACCGTTTGTCTTGCCAGCCACAGCACCGAATTGGATGATGTTACTTGAGTTTAAAATACAAGGTACCAGGGCACACTGGCATAACAGGGAACCAAGAGGCGGATAGGATAGCTCGAGGGCATACCAACCGGGCGTCCAACACATCCAGCCTTGAGGAACCCGAGTCAGTACTCATGGGCTACTCAGATATCCTAAATTATTATAAAGGGGTCAGACTGAAGTACCCAACCCCGGATAATGATCTAAGCAGAGAGGATGCTGTTGCATGGCGACAACTGCAGACGGGTACTTTCCCGAATCTAAACCTTCTGAATAAAATTTTCCCTACACAATATGAGGCTAAGTGCCCATGGTGCGGAGAGAAACCAGATCTGTACCACATATCATGGGCCTGTCAAAATATTGAGTCCCCAACTATCTATAAAATTAAAAACCCGAGTGCGGAACAGTGGGAGAGTATGCTTTCCAGCGTAAGCTTGAACGGCCAAAAGCGCCTAGTAGAGCGAGCTCGCGGGTTGGCCATACTCAGTGGAGCCTTGGACTAGGGCACCAACCCTGTGATTGCAGACAGAAGAATCCATCAGAAGATGGAAGAGGCCGTCTGAAGACGCGAAGATCTCTTTTCCAGAGCCCAGTAAATGTTTTCCGATCCGATCCGAAAATACAAATTTAATATCTAGTCACAGCAGGAAGCAGATTTTTTATTTAGGTTGTCAAATTATTAAAAATTGTTGAAAATTGAAATAGAAAAAAAAGAAACAACAAACAAAAACTAAGGTAAGTTTACAACTCAGCTATAAAAAAACAATGTCCAAATTCTGTACGCGCACATAATAATACATCTAATACAGAAGATACTGATGTATTACGCACCGCTATGAAATATACCATTATTTTTTAATAATTGGTTTGCAGAATCGTCATAAGCATTATAACAATTTCATGTAAGCTTTAAATTCACACATCACATTTGCCCTCTTCAATTTCTCTAACAATTTAAAGAAGTGCAATATCCGTTCTTAGTGGAGATTTATAGGTTTGGAAAATTTGTGCATCTATTTTCCTAAAAATCAATTTCTGGCAACCTAAAAAAGAAATTTGAGTTCCTTATTCCAAATTTTGCTTTCTACTGTCACTAGAATTTAACTTTCTCTTTCAAATGCAACAAAAATTTCATTCAAGTTTGTCCAGTGGTTGTCTCACAAAAGCATTTTTTGTGTTTTACATGTATATTTGAATAGGGAAATAAGTCAGCCCTCGAGCTGAAGCTTTCTCGCAACCCCGTAATGTGAAAACACAGTTTCACATGAAGGAAAATGAGAACTTGTTCACCTTTACTTGTGGCCATGAAAATTCAGATTGTATGAAAAGAAAAAAAGCATTGAAATGTTATTTGACTTATAACATAATTAGCACAATACTTACAGGGACTGACAACTGGCCAGAATGTATTGTGAGACGTTGATGGAAATGAAATGATCATGAAAGCATATTTAGCTTCAGCAAACAAGGACGGAAGGGAGATGACACCATAGCGCATTGTGGTGTCGTCTCTTTTCCGTCCTTGTTTGCTGGCGCTAAATATGCTTTCAATTTACCAACACGCCCAACAAATGGCAATGCTGAAATGATCATGATTTATAGTGACAGAATCCAACACGCTGCTTGCAGTTTAAGTAGGAATTATAATTTTAAATTGGTTTTAAATGACATCCAGTTTTTGAACTTTTAACTATTAATTGCATTCTAAACAGCATGCATCCCACAGCAAGCTGGCAAAATTTGAGTGCATTTGGTGCGATAGAAAATTTCAATTTGCATTTTGAATATTGCAGTTGAACCGTATAGCAGTATGGCAACACTAACTGGTCACAAAGACTCGCACTCCTAAATATGGCTCCCACGGAGTAATGGAAGTAAATATTGGAGGCCATACGTTTGTGTAGTGCAAGCACTGGTAGTATTTGTAGGAGGTGGAAATACATATGGCCGTCATGCATTAGTTTGTTTTCACATGTGCTGGTGGTGGATACAAGATATTTTCTGCGGGTGTTCTTTGGTTTGTTCTGCTTTTATTTGCGAGTTGACAAATTGCAGGAATAATTGAACAGCGATGCCTTTGCTACGCCGTTGGGTACCAGAATGTGCTAGATGTGATTACTGAACGTTTTGAAGCAATCTACATAGCTCCACAGTTCCTGACAGCACAGAAGACATGCCATAATTTTCAGTCAATTTCAGTGGGAGGGGCTCAAAGGCAGTGGTTTCATTTCAAACATAAATTTCCAGTTAAAATGTGCATCGAGCACCCAGCTTATCTTTTTTTTTGTGTGTGTGTAAATATATTGGCCCCTCTACTCTCAATTACAATGATAAACTGAGAATAATTGGAGGACCATGTCATGGCCCCTTTAATAATCAGCTGAATTATCGACAACTGATAACCCTCTCCAGTGTATCAGAAGTGTTACTATAAGTTATGCATTAAGTTTCCTGTGCCTAAATTAGAATCTGGCGTACCAAAACAGGATTAAAGAACATGTTGACAAAGTTGCAAAGTTGCAGGCTGATTGGGGGTGTTACAATAAACTTTCAAAGTCCAGTTAATGGCAGCGTGTTGCAGATGTTTTTGGCATGCTAAAACCATTGCCATAAAAGGAATAGGAGGATAATAAGATAGAAAATTTGTACAAGATAAAATAAGGGAAAGCGGGGTACCTTGAAGAAAAAATTAAATTCTGGAGTTTTCTGGGGTTTTGTGGGCGCGTTCACAGCAGCGCTAGTGGGATGCTGAACTGCTTTCTGCTTTTTCCGCAGTTTTTGGCCTGCTTTGCTCATCCTGTCCCCTGCCCAACTGGATTTCTTCGCCTCGATACCAATGGCACCGGCAACCCTTCTTCGACTACGTTTCAGCATGTGGATAACTCGGCTAGTGGGGACATGGATGGCCCTATCTACTTCACTGAATATAGTCCTGCCCTGTTCATCGCCTCTAAAGCCGATAGTCTGTGTGCCATCACCTTCGGTGACGTCATCCTGGCTCCTCCAATCATCGGCAAGTCTAGCATGGTGACTTCCCCAGCAGGACATATGAAAACGTCATCGACAACTGCCTGCTTCAGTGGGCGAGTTCACAGCAGCGCTAGTGGGATGCTGAACTGCTTTCTGCTTTTTCCGCAGTTTTTGGCCTGCTTTGCTCATCCTGTCCCCTGCCCAACTGGATTTCTTCGTCTCGATACCAATGGCACCGGCAACCCTTCTTCAACTACGTTTCAGCATGTGGATAACTCGGCTAGTGGGGACATGGATGGCCCTATCTACTTCAGTGAAAATAGTCCTGCCCTGTTCATCGCCTCTATAGCCGATAGTCTGTGTGCCATCACCTTCGGTGACGTCATCCTGGCTCCTCCAATCATCGGCAAGTCTGGCATGGTGACTTCCCCAGCAGGACATATGAAAACGTCATCGACAACTGCCTGCTTCAGTGGGCGAGTTCACAGCAGCGCTAGTGGGATGCTGAACTGCTTTCTGCTTTTTCCGCAGTTTTTGGCCTGCTTTGCTCATCCTGTCCCCTGCCCAACTGGATTTCTTCGCCTCGATACCAATGGCACCGGCAACCCTTCTTCGACTACGTTTCAGCATGTGGATAACTCGGCTAGTGGGGACATGGATGGCCCTATCTACTTCACTGAAAATAGTCCTGCCCTGTTCATCGCCTCTACAGCTGATAGTCTGTGTGCCATCACCTTCGGTGACGTCATCCTGGCTCCTCCAATCATCGGCAAGTCTAGCATGGTGACTTCCCCAGCAGGACATATGAAAACGTCATCGACAACTGCCTGCTTCAGTGGGCGAGTTCACAGCAGCGCTAGTGGGATGCTGAACTGCTTTCTGCTTTTTCCGCAGTTTTTGGCCTGCTTTGCTCATCCTGTCCCCTGCCCAACTGGATTTCTTCGCCTCGATACCAATGGCACCGGCAACCCTTCTTCGACTACGTTTCAGCATGTGGATAACTCGGCTAGTGGGGACATGGATGGCCCTATCTACTTCACTGAAAATAGTCCTGCCCTGTTCATCGCCTCTACAGCTGATAGTCTGTGTGCCATCACCTTCGGTGACGTCATCCTGGTTCCTCCAATCATCGGCAAGTCTGGCATGGTGACTTCCCCAGCAGGACATATGAAAACGTCATCGACAACTGCTTGCTTCAGTGGGTGAGTTCACAGCAGCGCTAGTGGGATGCTGAAGCGCTTTCTGCATTTTACGCAGGTAGGTTGCCTAAAGAATGCGAAGTGCATTCATTCGGATAATCGCTTTCTGCTGCTGTTTTCTTGCCCATACAATTCCATATGTGCTTATAGTTTTGTGTCCCTAGCTCTGACCTAATCTACTGCATGAGCAGTGTCCTCTTAAGCGGTGATGTGCAACTGAATCCGGGGCCTCCTAGCCTAACAAGGGTAAACATTTCCCGGTGGCTGATACTTCTTTTGTGAAGCTCATCCACTTCCGATGAAATGGGTACCATGGATGGCAAGGATGTTGATTTGTCTTCAGTAACGCAAATGCTTGCCAAATTAATTAAGGGTCAGAAACGTATATCACAATAGCAGACATCAAGGACTTCCATCAAGTTGTTAATTCAAGGTTTGATGCTTTAAGATGCGTGTCTCTACAATGGAATCACTCCGAGTCGCACTTCCTTCTACCACAAGCAATGATAAAGTGAATAGCAAACTTCAGCAGCCAAAAATCGAAATCAACCAACTTTCTTTGCGTAATGATGATTTAGAAACCGATGTCGCCATAACAACTTGCTGCTGCATGGCTTCACTGAGACACCTGATGAAACCCATGATCTTCTGCTGTCTAAAATTTCTGCGTGGTTCAAAGAAAAACTTCAAATCGAATGCCTGAGTGCTGAAAGGTGCCACAGGATTGGTTGAAGGCATGCCAATTGCCCACGCCCCATTATCGTGAAACTGCTCGACTTTCGTGAAAAGACAAATGTCATTAAAAACGGTCACAAACTTAAAGGTTCTGACTTCCATATTTTCGAGGATGTTGCGCATACAATCAATCATAAAAAAGATATGGAAAGAATCTAAACCCTTTCGGGATAATGGCTCCAAGCTTTGACTACACATTTATTGATAAAGTTAGGTACAATTGGAATGATGATAGTACTAACACCCTCACTAAGGTTCTTTCTCGCCGAACAAAAATTCTTTCCATCTCCACTATTACCCCTTGATGCCTCAGTAACCAACCACAAGAACCCCTATGCATCTTAAATGTTAATGCCAGAAGCTTAATTAACAAGTTTCCAAATTTTCTTTCACCATATATTGCTGGTGTAACAGAAACATGGTTGCATGATAACACATATGACTGCGAAATAACTCCTCCATGTTTTACAGTTGTTAGAACTGATAGACGTCATGGAAGAGGAGGTGGCGTTGCATTATTTTTGCAGTCTGACCTTAAATTTTCAATACTTCCTAGCCCACCTGATACCAAATCAGTTTGGTGTAAGGTCTTTTTCGGAAGCATTTCTTTAGTATTTGGCATTACCTACCGCCCGCCATCATCGAACAGAGCTCAGCTGCTCGCTTTAACGACATTCATGCACGAGCGTGTCTTGTCTTCAAGATTTATCTTAGGGATTTTAATGCCCCCGGTATTTCGTGGCCATCTTTATCGCTCACCGGCTATGATGTGGGAATAGGCAAAGCACTGTTAGATTTTTCATTATATTTTGGTTTAAAGCAAATTGTTGAAGCGAACACAAGAGGTGCTTCAGTTTTACATTTAGTTTTTGTTAGTCCCCGCCTTTTAGATAATGGTTTAGAATGTGACGTTACAGATGGTATTTCAGGCCACAAGGCCGTTGTTGTATCTATTTCTGTTCCAGTTCATAACAATACTTTCCATGTTTTTGCACACGCCGATGACGTGTCTATTATTGATTTCTTATGCGATTCTTTTGATGATTTCGAATGTCTCAGCGAATCTGATGATGTGAGTTTCTTGGTGGCTTCTTTTTAAAAGATTGTGGCAACATACTTCACCTGCTGCATCACGTTACTAGGTCAAGGTGTTTAAACCGAAATGGTGACCCTCTTAAAGTACCCGAATTTAATGTAGCCAAGGTGGAACTTCGCCTCAAAATTAATTCATCGAAGGACTTGTACTTCAGGGTTAAATTACAAAGTCTAATGAAATATAACCCTAGAAAATTTTGGGCTTCAATTTTACCCAGCTCAGCCTCCACAAATACAGTTGTTATAAATAATGTCGCTTCCAATGATCCATTAATTATCGCCACGGCATTCAACGAATGTTTTCAATCGGTATTCACAGCAGATAACTTCGACTTACCTACCTTCATTCATGACTCACATTATTCAATTGGCAATATTACCATGTCTTTCAAAGGTGTTTTGAATCTAATTTTGCGCTTAAGACATCCTGTGGCCTTGATGGCATTAACAACGCTTTTCTTGTTAGATATTGTGCTTGGACTAGTCAATATTTGACTAATTTTTCAAAAGCTTTTATCTACCTCGACAGTTCCTTTAGTTTGCAAATTGTCAAAAATTCTTCCCATGTATAAATCCGTCAGCAAGCAGTGACCATTAAACTATCGTCCATTAACGTCTCAATCATCTAAACTTCTTAACATATAATCTTTAAGCATATTATGGAGTTTCTTGAAAATGACAGCATTTTGAGTGATGCTCAGCATGGTTTTCGTCGTTTGACCATAACTCGGCTCGTAGAATTCTCGCATGACATTTCACACGATCTCAACACTAGTAATCAAATAGATGACATTTTCAGATTTTTTCAAGGTCATTCGACACTGTTATACATTCAAAACTTCTCCATAAGCTTCACACTATACTTAATAACTCTTCTTTAGTTGACTGGACTGCTATCTTTTTGCCTAACCGTTCCCAGTATGTTTTGTTTAATTCCTCAAACTTATATGTACTAAATGTGACATTTGGAGTTCCTCAGGGTTCAGTACTGGCGCCACTTTTGTTCTGATTATATATAAATGAGTTTCCGAATTATGTCTGCAAAAATCCACCTTTATGCTGCCGATTGTGTAGTGTTTAACGTAATTAACATGAATGTTGACCACCTTTCACTGTTTCTTTTACACAATTTTGCAGGTGGTGTGGCAAATGGCAAATGAATATAAACTTTGCAAAAACAGTCACTTTATCTTTTAGTAAGTACACTTTTATTTCTTTAATGGCTCTTCCTTTGAACGGGTGTCTGAATACAAGTACGTTGTCCTCATCTTCATACCTAACATGTCGTGGTCAAGGCATATTGAATACACATGCAATAAAGCACTAAACAGGCTATCTAAACTGCGCATGATGAAAAGCTCCACGTGAAACAATATTGCTAACATATTGCTACGGCATGAGCCGGGCGAGCAGAAGAGGAAGAAGACGTTAGCGTGTGCAGCCTCGGGACGCCATCTTGACTTCACCATCAATCTCGTCCCTTAAATAAAGCCGGTTTAACATTAACCGTAACAGTTTTGTGGTGGAGGTGCTGGGCACTTCGACCAAGACGACGGAGCTGCTGCAGCAAGCACCACGCCGGAGCCGACGCCTCGCTCGACTGCCCCCAACACCACTTGAGATCCCCATGTCCCACAGCGGTGACCAACAGCCTTCTCTGGCAGCTCCAGTTCGAACAACCGGCGCCTGGATGCATCAGATGGAGCCCCGCCCTTTCTCAGGAAAATTCGGCGAGGACGTGGAGGAATGGCTCACCCACTACAAGCGTGTGAGCAAGTACAACGGCTGGAACTCCACGGCTCAGCTCGACAATGTGGTTCTGTTCCTCACAGACACTGCGCTAGTGTGGTTCGAGAACCATGAAGATATCTGCACAACGTGGGACAGCTTCGTTACTCACCTTACTGAGTGCTTCGGCGATTCCACCACGAAAAGGAAGCGGGCGGAGCAGACATTGCTTCAGCGCGCTCAAGTCCCAGGTGAGACCTGTACTACGTACATTGAGGCAATCCTGAAGCTTTGCAGAACGGTCAATCCTCGAATGTCCGAAGAGGACAAGGTTGGACACCTTCTTAAAGGCATAGCCGAGGATGTGTACAATTATTTAATCGGAAAGGAGAGTCTCGCCTCGGTCGCCGACCTCATCAAGCATTGCCGCACATTTGAGGCCTTGAAGCTGCGCCGTATCACGCCTAAGTTCGGCAGGTTAGCAAATGTGACAACGGTGGCAAGCGTTGAAGACAATGACAACTACAGTTTTCAACTAGACCTTGCGGCAACTATAAGGCAAATTGTTCGCGAAGAACTTGAAAGACACACCAAAGGGGCGGATGTCGACCAGCTTGGGTGGGCTCCCAACCAACCTCAAGAACATGCATCTGCTGTGTCTGCATTGTCTGCCATGCCAGGCGTTGCAGAGTGTCGAGTAGATCAGCTGCGACAGCACCGACGTACCTTTCCCGATGACGTGACGCACGATCAACGAACTCGTCGAGCTACCACCACGAATCGGAATTCGGAAGATCGCATTTATTATTCACAGCGTCCCAGGGTTGACCCCGAGGTTTACAACGTCGGTCGCGCATCGCCTGTGTGTTACAGCTGTGGCGCCTCGGGACACATTGCTCGTTTTTGTCGCCGGCGCCGACAGACAAGATATGGCCCACCACCAACTTGGCCTAATTTTGAACGTGACAGTTATGACGACCGTTGGCCGACAGACCCTGATAGTGCAAACACCACAGGCGCGCCACCCCGGAATACCTTCCGTCAATATAGTAGAAGGAGTGGCTCGCCAGTTTCAGACCGTAGCCTGACGCCCCCAACCAGTCGCCAACGCCGTTCACCGTCACCACGGCGACGTGCTGCGTCACCACCGCCGTCGGGAAACTAGCCGGCGTGACCGATGGAGGTAAGGTCGCCGGACAGTCTGCGTCTCTGCGAAATACTTCTCTGCCTATTATGATGGTGAAGAACAAAGTGCGTGTGTTAATTGATAGTATACCTGCAACAGCATTAGTGGATACTGGTGCTACCGTTTCCGTCGTGAGTGTGACATTCAAAGAGAGGCTGGGTCGGAAAGTTATGTTCCCGTGGAATGGTGGTGTGACGTTTCGTGGTGTCAGTGGAGAGTGCCTAGTTCCCCTTGGTATTTGTGTTGCAAGTGTTTTGTTCGGAGGAGAAGATCTTATAACAGAATTTCTCGTACTACCGCGGTGCACTCACGACGTGATTCTCGGGATTGACTTTCTTCAGGATTGTGGTGCATCCATTAACTGTGGCACAGGCAAAATTACTTTGAATAGCGCGCTTCTCGCCACCCTTGCCGACACATCCTTGCCAGTGAAAAACTATTGTGTTGTTTCGAAAGATTTGCTGGTACCGCCTTGGTCGCTGTCACGTATCCCTGTCAACTTCGCTGCTGCCGACCTTTCACCGTTTGACGCGCAAGTCCAGCCACTTACGTCGAGCTGCGCAAAGAAAGATGTACTCGTACCACGCTCTGTCGTGAGAGTAGTGAATGGCGTCTCAAATTTGTGGGCTTTCAATTGTTCTTGCGTCCCTGCTGTTCTTCCGCGTGATATGAAGCTCGCTGAATTTGACGAGATTACTTACAGCTCCATTACAGTTCTAAGCGAGGAGGAGCAGTCTCGTACTAGCGATCCTCACCAAAGCACTTCTGAAGAGCAGATCCTATGGACGATCAACAAGGCGCTGCCCTCACATGAGCGCCACGTTCTCGCAGAAGTTTTGTGGGCACATCTTTCTGTATTCGATTTCGCACAAGGCGACAAGCAGGCTTCACTCCCTCGTTCTCGTGCTCGCCACAGAATTGACACCGGATCTGCGAATCCCATTCGGCAAAAACCTTACCGCGTTTCTGCAACAGAGAGGACAGTTATTGCTGAACAGGTGAAAGACATGCTGCGGAAAAGTGTTGTTCAAGAGTCCTCTAGTCCGTAGGCAGCACCAGTAATCTTAGCAAAGAAGAAGGATGGATCGTGGCGGTTTTGCGTTGATTACAGGAAACTGAATGCAGTCACCAAAAAGGATGTGTATCCACTTCCTAGAATTGATGATGTCATCGATTGTTTACATTCCGCTGCCTACTTTTCATCACTGGATTTGCGATCAGGGTATTGGCAGATACCCATGCACCCAGACGATAAGGAGAAAACGGCCTTCGTGACACCAGATGGTCTTTATGAATTTAACGTTATGCCGTTTGGCCTTTGTAACGCGCCAGCAACATTCGAACGATTCATGGATACTATCCTCCGAGGACTTAAATGGGAAATTTGTTTGTGCTACCTCGATGATGTGGTGATTTTTGGCAGCACATTGAGTGAGCATAACAGCCGTCTCAGTCTTGTTCTGGATTGTGTCAAACAAGCCGGCTTGATCCTAAATTCCAAGAAATGTCGTTTCGGGGAAACGGAGACGTTAGTACTTGGGCATCTGGTCGACAAAAACGGTGTGAGGCCAGATCCACGGAAGATTGAGGCAGTCAGCTCCTTCGAAGCACCGAAGTCAGTGCGGGAGTTGAGGAGTTTCTTGGGCCTGTGCTCGTATTTTCGGCGCCTCATCCCAAGGTTCGCTGACGTGGTGTACCCCCTAACATGTCTTCTCCAAAAAGCCGTCCCCTTCAACTGGACATCGGCTTGCGACGACGCGTTCCGCCAGCTAAAATTTCTACTAACGTCAGGGCCCGTATTGCGTCACTTCGATGCATCCGCACCTACGGAAGTGCACGCTGATGCCAGTGGCATCGGCATCGGTGCCGTACTAGTGCAACGTCATGACGGAGCTGAACACGTTGTGGCTTATGCTAGTCGCTCTTTGACTAAGGCGGAACGCAATTACACTGTGACCGAGCAAGAATGCTTGGCAGCTGTTTTCGCTGTCCACAAATTTCGGCCCTATATCTACGGACGCCCGTTCACTATCGTGACTGACCACCACGCGTTATGCTGGTTGGTGAATCTCCGTGACCCGAGTGGACGACTGGAACGTTGGGCTCTTCGACTGCAGGAGTACGACTTCGTTATTTTCTACAAGTCCGGGCGTCGCCACGCAGATGCGGACTGTCTCTCCCGCCTTCCTCTGACGACGACGGAGTGTGACGCAGACAATTTTGATAACTGTTTTGCTCCCATTTCTTCTACATTCCCAGACTCGACAACTATCAAAGCAGAGCAGGAAAATGATATTAGTTTGGAACCTCTATTTGTAGCCGCATCGCGTCCTGGAGCCACTGGTCGATTTTGTGTCCGCGACGGCCTGCTTTACAAGACCAATTATTCAGCTAAAGGCGCACGCTTCCTTCTGGTGGTGCCGCAGAGTCTGTGAACGGACATACTGAGAGCCATGCACGAAGATGTGACCTCTGGCCATCTAGGATTCATCAGAACTTTGAACCGGACACAGGAGCGTTTTTACTGGCCCAAAATGCGGGACACAGTCAAGCACTACGTCGCCAGTTGCGAACAATGTCAACGCTACAAACGCCCTACGACCGCTCCGCCAGGTCTTCTCCAACCTCTGCCGCCGCCTCGCCTGCCATTTGAACAAGTGGGTATCGATCTTCTGGGCCCATTTCCCCGATCATCTAACGACAACCGATGGGTGATCGTATGTGTCGACCATCTGACCCGTTACGCGGAAACGGCGGCCGTACCATCTTCAACAGCTGTGTCCGTTGCAACGTTTTTGCTTCGATTCATTATTCTTCGACATGGTCCCCCCCGTGTCATCATTAGCTATCGCAGTCGTCAGTTTGTTGCGGACGCCGTAGAAGAACTGCTTCGTCTCTGCAGTTCACAGTTCCGTCATTCAACGCCTTATCACCCTCAGACAAATGGGCTTGTAGAACGTACGAACAGAACTCTAACTAACATGCTGGCCATGTACGTATCTTCCGATCACAAGGACTGGGATGACGTACTCCCCTTCATCACCTATGCTTATAATACTGCAAAGCATGAGACGACCGATTACAGTCCTTTTTATCTCCTTTACGCACGTTCACCGCTAAGCTGCATTGACACTATACTACCGTTTGACTTTCACAGCGAGTACTCTGTTGCCAAGACGCTTTGTCTTGCCGAAGAAGCCCGGCGTATCGCTCGCCTTCGTACTGTGGCATCGCAACACCGATCGAAAGAGCGCTATGACAGCCGACACCAGTCTGTCTCGTACGCTAAAGGAGACTTTGTGTGGTTGTGGACTCCGGAACGTAAACGTGGCTTATGCGAAAAGTTTTTACCCCAGTACACGGGCCCATTCGTCATTGTAGATCACTTGAGTGACTTGACGTACGTGGTGGCACGCTTGACGTCCGCTGGTCGTCGGTCTAGCCGGACCCAGTTAGTACATGTTGCCCGTCTTAAGCGGTTTCACCCTGCGCTTTCCGAGTGATTTGGACTTGCCCAGCGGGCTTCGTCTGGCAACCGGGGATTGCTACGGCATGAGCCGGGCGAGCAGAAGAGAAAGAAGACGTTAGCGTGTGCAGCCTCGGGACGCCATCTTGACTTCACCATCAATCTCGTCCCTTAAATAAAGCCGGTTTAACATTAACCGTAACAATATAAATCACTCATCCGACCCATTCTCGAATATGGTTGCCCCATCCGGAACCCTTATAAAGCACCCGACATTAACACCCTCGAATCAGTTCAGAAGAAAGCAATCTGTTTCATATACTGCCGTTTTGACTGAAACTTGTCACCCTCATCTCACCTTGTTGCACTAGGTCTACAATCTCTGCCCGAGTGGCGTGATCGTGAATGCCTTAAATCGTTGCGTAATCTCATTAACACCCCATGCTACTCATTAAAGAACAACTACCTGTCTCCTGATAAATGGAAACCTACTAGGAATAGCCACAAACTTAACCTTGCACCATTTCAACTGCATACTAACCTATTTAAGTATAGCTTCTTTCCTTGTACAATTGAAAAATGGAACTTACTGTCAGGTGAAACTAGGTCACTGCCTTTACAGAAATTTTTGCATAAGTTAACTTGATTCATGCTGTGTGTATTATTACTCGTATCTTTTATTTTGAAACACTCATGATTCCTACGGTGTTGAAGTTGATTTGTGCAGAAAAATATTTTCATGTTATATCCAATGTACAAACCCACTCCTACGGTAGGCCAATTGGGCTGCAGTATGTATGTATGTATGTATGTATGTATGTATGTATGTATGTATGTATGTATGTATGTATGTATGTATGTATGTATGTATGCATGTATGTATGTATGGATGCATGCATGCATGCATGTACCGTATTTATTCGCGTATAACCCGCACCAAAATGTGAAAAAACGCGTTTAAAAAGTGGGGGTGCGGGTTATCTGCGAATTTTTTCCTTGGGAGGGGGGGGGGGGGGGGGGGGGGGGTCGGCTTCACCGCAATGTGCGGCGGCCTCCCCGTGTAGTCCGCCATCCCCATCGTCATCGACGCTTGTCAAGCCGATGAAGGGCCAACGAAAGGCCAGCATTGTTGAGCCTCGCGTTAGGCGCTGTTTAGTGTACTTACCCCAGTTTGCACTGTTTGCCTGCTTTGTTTTGGCATCATGAGTGCGACTCGACGGCAGTGTTTCACAGCGAAAGAGAAGCTAAAGATTATAGCCGCTGCCGAAGAAATCGGCAACAGAGCTACTGCAAGACAGCATGACGTCGACGAGTCGTGCATTCGCGACTGGAGGAAGAAAAAAGAGAGTCTCGAAGCAACGAACCGGAACAGGCGAGCGTTTCGGGGTCCGAAGACTGGCGCGTACCCCCACCTCGAGACGCAGCTTGCGAAGTTCATTGAGGAGCAGAGAAGTCGTGGCCACGCTGTTTCGACTGAGATGGCGCAAATGGAAGCCCTGAAGTTGGCCCGGGAATTGAACATTCCACGTGAGTTTCGTGCAAGCCGTGGATGGCTTCAGCGCTTCATGCGAAGACATGGATTTTCTATGCGGCGGCGAACAACCATGTGCCAGTGGCTTCCTGAAGCCTACGAGGAAAAGTTGTTGAACTTTCAACGATATGTGATCGCACTTCGGAAGGAGCACAGCTATTTGCTGTCTCAGGTGGGAAATGCTGATCAAACACCTGCGTACTTTGAGATGCCGATGGACACGACCATGGAAAAAAAGGGCTCCAAATCAGTCAGCGTGCTGACCGGCGGAAATGCCAAGCTGCGCTGCACAGTCATGCTATGCGCTTTGGCTGACGGCACGAAACTGCGCCCGTATGTCATTTTCAAACGCAAGACGCCACCTGGCATTCCACTGCCCCCAGGAATCGTTGTGCGTGCGGAAGAAAATTCGTGGATGAACAGTGGCCGAGTCGGTGACTGGCTTCGAGTAATCTGGGAGCGAAGACCAGGTGCCTTGCTGGCACGCCGGTCGATGCTCGTACTAGATTCCTTCAGAGGCCACTGCACTGATGCGGTGAAGGCTCGCCTTGCCGAGACCAGCACCGACCTCGTCATAATACCTGGCGGCATGACGTCCATGCTACAGCCACTCGACGTGTGCCTGAACAAGCCGTTCAAGGCACACGTGAAGCGGCTGTATGCCCAGTTGATGGCCGACGGCATTTACGCCCTCACACCGACGGGACGCGTGCGAAGGCCTGATATTCCATTGCTGTGCCAGTGGATCGTGGATGCGTGGAAAGCGATACCGGCCGATTTGGTGCGCAAAAGCTTTAAAAAATGTGCGATCAGTAATAGTCTGGATGGTTCCGAGGACGACTACGTCTTTGAGAGTGGCGATGAAGCCTCGGATGGCAGTAGTGAGAGCGGCGACGATTAAGAATCGGATAACCAGTGACGTGGTGGCGGTCGTTTGAATAAATGTTCTGAAAACGAAATGATCACTGAGTGTGAGTTGCATCTTTCTAGCGCTCATTTTTTTTTTCAGGTAAACGTGCGGGTTATACGCGAGTTTTTTTTTTTTTTTTTCCGCCGAGTTCAAAGTTAGGGGTGCGGGTTATACGCAGGGGCGGGTTATACGCGGGTAAATACGGTATGTATGTATGTATGTATGTATGTATGTATGTATGTATGTATGTATGTATGTATGTATGTATGTATGTATGTATGTATAAAACTACAATACGATTATGAGGCATGCCACAGTGGGGGACTCCGAATTAATTTCAAACGCCAGGGGTTCTTTAACGTGCAACCAATGCATGGTACACAGGCATTTTTGCATTTCGCCCCTAAGGCCACCACGGCAGGTTACCTTGAAGAACCTGTCTGTGCAAGTCATGAGGCAATTGGAAGAGTCAGAAGAAGCTAGCGAAGTGCTCCAGAAGCCATGAAAATGCCTTCAATATTATCAAAATAAATTTTGTAATTGTTGCTGTGAACATGGTAATACAAACTTTGGGCTCAAAATTTGCACAGATATAATTAAAAACCTCTACATACTGATTATGTGCATTGAAATCGTCTGTGAGCACATAAATATTAATCTGAGCATGGTGATTAGAATGAGGCCCATCTTTTGGATCTAACAGCATAGGAGAAATGACTGCACTATGCCAAAGAACAGTCGCATGGCCCAGGCCGCCCACAGCTAATGGTAGCAAAGCTCACAGAGGGAGTCGTAACCAGACAGAGGTAGGCACAGCAACAGTGGCAGAGGGAGTGACATTAGGGGTAGAGGAGCAATACAACTATGGGAAAGAGTTCAGACCACGAACACTTTCACTGAAGGCTGGGCTGTCTTTCTGAAAGGCCGCACATGTGTACCAGAGTCTTTTGAACCAGTTTCGGGCTTCTAAGATATGAGGAGTTCAACAACCAGTAGAAAGCTCAGCTAGGGACTTTCAGTTCACTGGAACACTACCACAACGCGTATCTGTGCAGTCTCATATACTATCGTGCACTTGTCTAGAATCTTGCGGCAGCACGTCACCGTCCTTTTATAAAATTGAGTACTGCATGATCCATGTGGACCCTTCGGAATGTGCAAATGGTCTCACTAGGCTGTAACTCACTCGAATTACCATTATGTTATGTTCAATTTCTCTAACCCATGGATACAGCTGCATTATATGTCATTACTTTGTGTTATAACCGTAAAGTCAACATAAGTGTCCCCTTTGCATTATTTGTGTGGTCACGTTTCATGTGTACATATAGTGTTTTATTCCACAATACATTGAAAGAATATGCTAACATGATTTACCATATTTAGTCGAAAATAAGGTGATGTTTCTTCCAAGAACCCTTAGCCTCAAAGGCCACTCTCCCCACCGCCTTATATTTGGCGCTGATAGATTCAGTTACTGTTTCAATATGGTGGCAGCAGTGCCACATTACCGGCTGTCCAGATTCGAGACGGAAGCACACATTGTAGCAATTAATAAACCTTGGCAGGCGAAGCAGTACTGTACTTTTGTGCGTATAACCCGCACCGAGAATTAGAAAAAATTTAATAGTAAAGGCAGGGTGCGGGTTTATGTGAATTTGACTTTGAGGTGCGACTTCACGGCTGTGCAAATTTCGCCTTATGGTGTGGCTTCACGGCACATGGTGTGCATCGCAATTTTTTTTGTTTTTAATTATGGGGTTTTACGTGCCAAAACCACGATTTTATTATTAGGCACGCTGTAGTGGGGGGCTCCAGAATAATTTGGACCACCTCGGGTTCTTTAACGTGCACCTAAATCTAAGTACACGGGTGTTTTCGCATTTCGCCTCCATCGAAATGCAGCTGCCATGGTCGGGATTCGATCCTGTGACCTCGTGCTTAGCAGCCCAACACCATAGCCACAAAGCAACCGCAGCGAGCAGTGCGTGTCGTAAAGCCACACCATAAGGTGAAATTTGTACTGCTGTGATGTTGCACCTCAGGGAAAAATTCGCATATATAACCCACACCAATTATTCTAGGGGCTTCCGATTATTTGGTATTTCGAACAATCCCCACCGAGTGTGAATAATCAGTCGGATACTCTATATCACCTTATATTAGTGTGCACACTTTTCTTTTTCTCGGGTCCCGCTACTGCACCCTCACCTTATAATCGTGACCACCCTATAGCCGAATAAATACGGCATGCATGTACGCTATTTTCTGTGAACATAACAAACATAATCAGTCAAAGGGCTATGCACATGCTGTTCGTAGTAAGTATCACTGTACATAACGAATGGAAGCATGACCTATGGCTGCATATGTGCAAGTGCAGCTCATGGTTTGCATGCTATGCCTTTTTCGTTATGTTCAGACTTACATTTAAGGTAATTTAATGTAACCTGCAGTAGTGTGCAGAGTGGCAAGGAATAAACACGTATCACACTGCATGGTCGTTAACCTATTTAATAACAGACAATACCATTTTTCATGACAACAGTACAAGGACAAAGTAAATGAGATGCAGCAAAACAAATATAGTCCAAAAGTAACTCTACTAAAACTAGCACACCATATTACTCAAAGTACGAGCCCCAGCATGGCTTGACGTGGCTTCTTTCATCCTGTAGTACCAAGGACCAATATTGGTGTCTGCTAACATGTCTTCAAATGCTGTGCAGCCTTCCACAGAGCTCAGCACACCATAAACAGCCTGGGTATGAAAAAGCACATAGTCTGTCTAAGAACAATTGCTCTTGCATAAGTTCATCTGGACACAGTTCTTATGTATGATAAGAATTGTTTCCAAATAAATAAATAAATATATAAAAACCCAACAACAAAATGTAATAGAATCAATGCATCATTCTGACTTTTTATTTTGTTAAAAGGTACTGAAAGAATTGTACTGAAATTGCATGGCCGCTCTTTAGAACACTTATTGCAAGCAGTAAAGTATGGGGGCAAACAAGAGGCAACAAGAGCCGCTAAAGCAACGTCAATATAGTAAATTACATGTTGAAAACAACCAGACTGCATGCTACAGTGATAAAATTGGATATGAATTTGCAACGCTGCTTGCCTATTGCGACCACTACAAATAGCAGAGCTTTGAGTTTTGAACAACTGTTTGAAAACGTGTGTGCGTGTTGCACGAAAGAGTGCATGTGCATGCACTCGACTCTCAACAATCGCATAGACTACAAGGAGTACAAGAACCTGCGAATTTGGAAATTTTGAAAATCCTACAGTCGAGAGATAAAAAAACACAACAAGTTGGCGAAAGATAAGATACTACATTGTTTTACTACTTCAGGTTTATAACATAATTTACAGATTTTATTCTGTATGTCTGCTGTGAACAAGCATTCAGCTCTACAGTTTCAGCTAGAATGATCTGCACCATATACAGACAGAAATGCTTATGAAATCTTCATGTAACAGCACCTGAATTGGCTGTTATTGTTATATAATAGTTCTACGGAGTGTGTTGCGTCACAGTGCTGTGGATAGGTCTGAATAATCGAGTGACTTAAAAAAATTTGGCTCCTAAAATTGGCCGGTGAATGCATTTGTATTCTCTCAAAACCATTTTTGCCCTAAACATGACAGAAATTAAGGATCACTGGCATATATATGACAATTGTAAAGAAGCTTTAAAAATTAGGCATTTGATGATAAAATCATAAATGTTGGCAGGTACCTATGAATATACCTCAATTTGCATGTCGGCACTTAAAACAAGGAAACATGACAAGTCACTCTCACATTGACCATTAATTTGGCGACTTCACCATAAGTGTGACCTATTGCCCCAGCACTGTGACTCGACTCTTTCATTACCGCTAGAAATGTGCTCATTTTGGATGCTCTAATCAGGGTGTCTGCCCTGATTTTTCCAGGTTTTCCTTTTGCAAAATTCAGAGTGACACAGAACTTTGTTTTACGTCAACACGGGCTGATACCATGTCGCCCGATGCTGTCACTCTCTACTGAGCATGCTAAAAAATAATAAAAGACCTTAATCCAGTTTCAACAGTAAGGAGTAGTCTTTATTTTATTCAAAAAGAAATCGGAAAGGAGGGATTAGTAAAATCCACAGCGAATAAAATAGCTTTAAAAAAGAATGGTAAAACTCATTGCAAATCGAGTCGAACATTGTCAAATGCGAATAAAAAGGAGATGCATACAGAAACAAATATTTTCGAATATCCCCTTCCGTCATGAATTATGATCGACTGTCGATACATGTGTGAAACATAGATGGTGCTTGAGACTCCACTGAAAGCAAATCAAGGTGGTAGAATGACTCTTTGAGCATTTTATGATGAGTCATCATAATTACAAAGTAACTAAATATTTGAATATTGTAAAGTCAGTCATGCTATGTTTCTTCATAAAAAGGATTAAATCCCCTGCTCGAATTACATGCACAACTTATTCATTGGCCTCAAGCATTTCAAGAAAGAAAGAATATATATCAGGGTGTCTACCAACTGGGAAAACTGGGAATTCTCAGGGATTTTGAGTAGTCCGGAAAAACTCAGGGAGGACTCAGGGAATTTGTGCTTCTATCAGGGAAATTAGCTGTAATTTTATTGAAAGGGAACCTAAAGTCGTTGTAATGCTGTCCCAAGTAACAGAGAGGAATCGTAACGAATTGTCTTTGACACCGTGTAGTCGGCTGGAGGAGTTGCCAGAGTACAGTCAACGAGTGACTTTCCGGACGGCAGATAATTCGGATGGCTTTGCGGCACCACTATGTGCCCCATAGGGTCAATGAATAAAAATGTCTGAAGTTTCGGACGCAAGAACCCTTTGCCGTCCGATTTTCCAGACTTTTTGCCATGACCGCAGTTCCGAAACGGCATTAATAAAAGCCACAACCGCCACCATTTCGATAACCTCGCCGCCTCGAACTGACACCAAGCCTGTGGCATGTGGCGTGTTTCGCGTCCAAGCCTTGGGGTGGCACCACCATCGAAACGACGACAGCGCACCGCCGGCAGCGGTAATCGAAACACCAGCTAAGCCTTTATTATGTTAACTTTATTTGCAACGCATCAAATCAGCACGTACAGAAAAATATTTCTATCTGAAATTATAAATTTTTCGAAGCAAATTCAGCTTAAACGCTGAAAATGTTTATAACGTGACTTCTCGAATGGTTAACTGTGAGAGAGCAGGCATTCTGGACCAGAAGTCGAACAGTCGCGACAGAATTCGCCCTTGTGAAAAAAGCTACGTGTTTCTGCTCAAACAGGAAGCACTGGCTTAAATCAAGTTGCAGTTCATGAATATTGTGAACAAAGTGACGTGACATCTTCAGCTACAAAAGTGGAGGAACTTTAGCAACATACCAGCGTGCGATGGCCTTATGTGGTCGGATGCGTTTCTTCATTCAGCGGCGGACAGCTTGTGTTCACCCGAAATGTGTGGCGAGACTGTACGTAGTATTTTTTTAGCACATAAACAATTATGCATGTTACGCAACAGTATATCTTTGAAACGCTATTCATGTGCTTTTTATTTCATGTAAACATCGATGATGTTATAATAAAGCTGTTTATTGGGAGCAAGTTAGTGTGATTAGCGTCATGATTTCTCTCGGCCTATGCAGCAGTGCCAACCTTCAAAGGTAAATAAGAATATATATAAGTGAATATATATCAAAGGTAAATAAGAATATATATTTAGTGGGATATACCTGGCCAAAGCAAGATGGCAGCGCAAAAGCAATAGCAGAAGCAGATGACGCCGGTGTCGGTCGTCTGCTGTGCGGTATTCCTCACAAGCGACATTGCGCTTTCGATACACATGTAACTTTCTAAGCAACTAGAAATTATTCAGATGTCGCCTGTCATTTTTAAATTTAGATTGTAAGGGAACAATATTCATAACATTATCTATTATTAGAAAGTAAACATTTTTCTGGTATCAGTGCAACTACCATTAGAATCCAGGCAGCGATAGCGTCGCCCGTGGGAATCGGTCCCATTGGCCCTATGGGAATGTCACGGGCTTGCCGGCACGCTCGCACGCAGATCCGCTGGCAGCCGTAGCCACCACTGCGGCAGTGCTAGGCCTAGCTGCTTCGAGGTTCGGCATCAAGCTTCTTGCGTTCTGTACCGTGTTTTTCATTGAAAGAATTCGCCGCTGTCAGCAATGGCACCGACACTGCCTTTGTGGTCATTGCAATTGGCTTCGAAGTTCGGAAATGGGTGGCACGTTGCATAATGGCGGTTACCGAAAGTCAGCTTCACCTCATTACACTAATGTTACGCTGTGAAGCATAACAAGTGTGGGAGGGGGTAACTGTCACGGGACACAGTATTTATTCCTTAATTATACACACGTGCACCCGCCATCTTCTGTCACAGTACGAGCACCGATATGCTTAATAAGTGTACTAACAGGCCTTCAGAGCTTTTTCGGGCTGTAAAAGACGCATTAATTTTTTCGGACGTTTTCGCGGCCCCTAGGGAGTCCGAAAAACCGGATGTTAACTGCACAACTGTCCAAGAGGATGCTTCAAATAGTCCATGTGGCAAACGCGCAGCTGAAGGAGACCAAGAAGACAAAGGACCTATACGCATTGAGAAGTGAACGGGAAAGGAAGCATGCCGCCACTTTTTTGAAGGAGCTTGCACTCTAAAAGCAAAGTGCTGGCTGGCACCGATATGCAGGTGTCCCTCATCCAAGCAAGAAAACTTTAAAACAGTGAAACGCAACACTGAGGCGTTGTGCGCGGGCCGAGAGTATGACAGGACAGTTGAGGTTGACTTACCAGCTGTGACGAGAGAATCTTGAGAGCCCGCGCACATTGCCTCAGTGCTGCGTTTCACTGCTTTAAAGACTTTATTATGGTTTGGATGAGGGACACCTGCATCTCGGTGCCAACCAACACTTTGTTTTTTGAGCTCAAGCTCCTTGAAAGAAGAGGCGGCACGCTTCCTTTTCCCTTAATTCCTCAACACATAGGTCTTTTCTGTCCTCGTCCTCCTTCCACGCGTTCACCCCACGGACCATTTGAAGCATCCTCTTGGTCAGTTGTACAGTCAATGTCCGATTTTTCGGACTCCCTAGGGGCCGTGAAAATGGCATTATGCAATGCCAGTTCCCGATTGGCTTCGAAGATTTCTGAGCTTTGAAGCCAATTGCGAGGACCACAAAGGCGGAGTCAGTGCCATTGCTGACAGCGGCGAATTGTTTCAATAAAAAACACGGCATTTTCCGCAGTGGTGGCTACGGTTGCCAGTGGATCTGCGTGCGAGAGCACCAGTTTGAGCCGGAGAGGTAATCAAAATGGACGCAGTGGGGGCTTTAATGCTGTTTCGGACCTGCGGTCACAGCCGAAAGTCTGGAAAATCGGAGGGTGAAAGGTTCTTGCGTCCGCAATTTCAGATGTGTTTATACATTGACTGGCACCCCAAACCCATCCGTATTATCGGCCGTATGGAAAGTGGGCCGTTGACTGTACACTGGCATCTCCTCCAGCCAACGACACAGCGTCAAAGACGATTCGTTACGATCCTTCTCTGTTACTCGAGCCAGCATTACCGCGACTTTGGTTCCCTTTCAATAAAATTGCAACTAATTTTCTCTGATAGAAGCACACATTTTTCCCCAAGTATATCCCCAGATTATTCAAAATCCTTGAGAATTCTCAGTTTTCCCGGTTGGTAGACACCCTGTTTTATGTTTTGATGTTTTATTTCAAGACATAGTAGTCACAACGTATACCGCGATACATAAAGTTATAGCCTGATAACTGGTGTTTAGAATGGATGTAAAGCAGTAATAATTGCTCTGACAGTTTTTGAGAATTCTTGCATGAAACTTCAAAGGAGCACTAGAAGGAACATGAATAAAAGTAATAATGTGCTATTTTTAGTAAATTACTCAGAGTAAAGAAAATCTGAAATATACAAAATATGCACTTGGCTCCTAGTTCCCAAGTTTTCTAAGTTATATCACGCAAAAAAATTATTAGGATTTGTTGGCATCAATACTAGCCATAGTGATGCTCATGTTATGCAGGAAAGCAGTAGCTTTTCAAATGTAAAAACGGGTAAGTTCCTATCATACAGGGAGCCTGCAGCAGGCGCTGGCTTCGTTTATCAAATTGGGGAGCATGGACAAGCCTCCTAATACTTGACTATTGCGTTCGGTCAGCTATTCTGTGTAATAAGGTGGCCAACTGTGCGTTCAACTGGCACTGGAGCCTCCACGTGCTTTGCTCAGTTCCTGTACAGTGCTCTACACCAATGTGAAGTCTTGCACAGTAATGAATAAGGACACTTGCACAAGCAGTGTTCAAAATGTGAGAATAGACTGCTAGTTAAGTGTTGGTCGATGGTTTGCCTGAAACCAACTGCATGCTCTTGTGCAAGTGAAAACCCCACACATTGACAAGGATTGCTTGTAATAATAGTAGATACATTGTCGGAATGTTGCTGGCTTAAAGCAACCCATGGTGGGAAAAATAAAGTGGCACTTAATATTAGTCGTATTCAATTATCAAAATAACATGCACTCACGAGCTTCTACTGTTGTTTGAAACATCGTTGAAACAGCCTAGACGTCACATCGAAAAATTAAACAACCCGAAAGAAGCTTCTGTGTTTTCACTACTGCTGTCATTTAAAATTTATGTTGCTGAGTCAATCAAAGTGTAAATTTTGCGCCATTCTATCGAGGAAGTGCTAGGAGCACTAGAGGCTAGCCTCGACGATACATCTAGTTGAAGCTTTATTTTTCCAGACTCCGCAATTGCCCAAATATTGTAAAATCTGAGAAATAGTTGAAGTTCAGTTGTCATTTCAGACGGTGCATGACGTTGCTAGTAGAATTCCAATGGAAATGTTTAACAGCGCACAGAGAAACTGTCGATCACATTGATCTATTTCTATAGGCACGGTAATGAAAGAGTTAAAGTAATGATTATATATGGGCAGTTTCGAATGCAACTGTTCTTTTGAACTAGGTGACCATTTATAAAGAACCTGCCATGTCTTTTCTGCAATCAAATTTGTCACCTTTGACATGATAAATCACCGTGAATTAGGCTACACTGATAAGCTGAGCAAGTGAACGCTGCAGAAGAGTCCTTGACATCACAGTAGGCTGACTGTCTGATTGAGCAGTACATTTCCTTGACTCTTCAGCATCACTTTCCTACAAGGTTGTCGGACCACTACTGCTTGGTATCCAGTGTAATTGCAGTTGTTCGTGCTACCATGCATGTGTTATATTGATTGACTGATTGTTTGACTGACCCTTTGACATTCCGAAACAACACATAGGCTATGAAAGACATTGCAGCAGAGGGCTCTTAATTGCATGCATCAAGATGTCATTGTCACTGTCTTCTAATAAAAATTTTGTCTTTGCTCATTTTTACACATAAAATTAGAACATGCGAGCATACCTTTCAAAAGGGCAGGGGAGTAGGGGCACAGAATTGACATCTTTAAAAAAAAAAGGGGGGGGGGGGGGCAAGATCTCTAACTTCCTTTCCTCAATTGAATCCTAATAGTAAGTGGCAGGCCACAGTATGCCATGCACAGTAAGAAAACCACTGGATGAATTAAATCCAGGGTGCAGAGAGAGAAAAAAAGAAAGTGACAGCAAGAAGGAGAGAGTCACCCTTCCGGGTGACTGAGAGGTCCGTGAACATTTTTTTAAAATCTAAGACACAGTGCCGTTGCCTGTATCCAAAATACAACAGCTGCACTGTTTTTATTTGTACTAACCATATATTAGTATTTGTTAGAGGTGCTCAACTACACACACAACCGTTGTAGGAATGAAGCTTCAAAGGAAAAGCAACCATGCATAAGAACATATGGCAACATGTTTGCTTCTTTTATCTACTGTAGCACCATGTGAACTGATGGTAGAATCTACACATTGTGCCATTTGTTTTGAGATAGCATTATTTTGCTCAAATCAGGGGCCACATTTTATAAGGACTGTTCTGCCTTGATTCTATTCATTTCTGATTGTCCGTTGTGTTGAGTGGCCAACATCGGTGATAACATTAGCACGGCATTGTGCGAGACAATGAAAAAAGGCAAAATACACTGGAATGAAAAGAAGTTATTACAAAATATGGTCCTAGAAAGCAGAAACTGGAGCAAATTTTTTAGGCTGGTACATTAGATGATAAATTGGGATTTATGCCACAGTTATCACAAAATTTTGGTTTTTGCATTCTACAGTTTATTTTGTAAATGAATGGATAAAATTAAAAACTGCAGTCCATGTCATTAAAGGAGCACTGACATGAAAATCTTGCATCTCTTGTTTTTTGTTGTTGCTTAGGTGGCTTCCAACTCGAATTACGGTACGAAGCCTCAATTCCCTGGGAAAAGAACTAATCAGTTAGATCACATTTTAATGAGACCAGTTCAAAATGTGTGCCAAGTGTAATGCAACTTTGGGCATGAAGCGCAAAGCTGGTTATATGATAGTAACTGGAGGTGGTGGTCACACAATATCGCAAATCGCTCCCATGTGCATCAGTCAGGCCAGCGCAGTGATTGAAGACATGCAATCACTGTCACTCAAATCTGGTTACACACCACCTAAACTGGCCCTTCAATCCTTCTGCACTTCCCCAGAGTTTGACACAGGTTACACCTGGTCCTTTGTTGTCACTTTACAAGAACACAGGAGGCACCCTTTACCATCTCTCCCTTCTTATCCAATCTAATGCTCAATGGACTCCACTTTTGGCAGTACAATCATGGTGAGAGTGCATGCGCCAGTATAATGTGTGGTACCATGTGACCATTGCCTTTTGTTTCCACGATGCATCCAACTTCCTGCTTTATGTCTCAAGTCATTGCATATGGCATGCATTTTGAATTAGTTGCATTAAAATGCCTATATAATTTATTTATTGGTGGTGTTCTTGAAAAAATGAGGCTTTGTGTCACTATTACTGGGTCAACAGCTATTCTTTAAAAAAGAAGAAAAAACTCAATAATGTTGTATCAGTAATTTGGAGTTAATGAAGCGGAAAAGGCTACTGAATGGTAGCAATAATTTTCCTGCCGCTGGGGAAGAACACTTGATGGGGAACTATGACCACATTATATATATTTTTTAATACTCCAGAAGCCTTCGTGCACATGCTTCCTACTTGGAAGAACTGCACTTAGAGGGAGAAATGTAGTGGATAGGACTTTTGGTTGGAAAATACCCTAACGGCAGAGAGACAGCAGGGCAGCCAAACAACAGAATTTTGCAAACGGTACATTTTGCATTTACTAGGCATGGTGCAAATCGAAATGCAGTCAACTTTCATTGATGTCACCTCAGAAGGATGTGAAATTGTGGTAATCTTATTTTATGTTTCTAACTAATTTGTCTACTGGATATGTCTAACCATAGTGATTTCCACTTGTACTAGCAAGTAGAAATGACTGCTGTGCCGCTTCCATGCTGTTTGTAAAAAAAAAAAAAAAGAAAGAAAGAAAAAACTGTAGTGGTTACCTGCTGTCTACCATGTGCTGCCTTTCTTAAGCCCCTGAGGCATTGGCTGGCCTGCAATTTGTACTGCTGAACTGATGAGAAATAAGTGTGCATGCACATGCGCTCGAAAAAAAGGTGGGTGCTGTAGAATAATCTTAGTTGGCAAAGACTGGCTGTTATACTCCATGGGCATGAACTGTTACACAAGATCAAGTGCCGTTTTTACTTAGTCTCTGTTATCACAGTTCCTACCACCTGCAAGCCTCACTTATGGCATAAAACAAATGAGCATTCTTCATTAGTCAGCCACATAGACACATCTATGTAAGCATCACGCACCTTTTTGCACTAACTCTGCCTGCAGTTAGCCCAATAACTCTACCAGGCATTCCATGTTCATAGTGTTATATGACGATGTGAAACTACAATGTTTAAAACAGTGCGCACTTGTCCACAGTTTGACAACATTAACCCATGCACACTTATGGCATGAGTACTTATGATAATCTAATTATCGGCTATCTGCTTTAGTTCGAAATAAAAAAAATTTGAGTTTTACATGCCGAAACCACAATTTGATTATGAGTCTTGCCTTAGTGGAGGACTCCGGAATAATTTACACCAGTTGAGGTTCTTTAATGTGCACCTAAATCTAAGTACATGGGCGTTTTCGCATTTCGCCCCCATCGAAATGCGGCCGCCGTGGCTGGGATTCAATCCCACGACCTTGTGCTTAGCAGCCCAACACCATAGCCACTAAGAAACCACAGCAGGTAGTTCGAAATAAGCACTTTCATCTGCACAATACCATAGCCAAGACTTCTAAACAAAATGTAATTAGCCAAAATGTCAAATTAACAGACATCTACTATACTTCGATATAGGGCTCCTGCAAGCCATAACCAAGTTCCCAATCATTAAAAGAACAAGGAGAAAAAAAAGAAAAGAATGTCACTTATTAAACTACTTTTGAACATTTAGAACTGCTCATACATCCAGTTTATCAAGCTAGCACATTCCCGGCACTGAAACTAGAAATTTCAAGCACTCTCCACAAATAAAGCAAGACAGCACTTAAAGGCGTGTTTGGGTTAAGTATGACGACTGCACTGTTGTACAAAAAAGTAACACAGCCACCCCCCCACCATCCAACATTTCTCAATTCATCGAGTGTCACTTCACGGAACAGCTGTAATTCATTGTTGTTTAAGGCATAATCACACGCCGAATGAATAATGTCACATACAAGAAACACCTTTCTTAGCTCTTGCATAAGTTGATGTCAAAACAGGTGGAGAATGAGGGAGAGGGGAGTCCATGACTTTTGCTCATGAGGGCAGTACAGCCAGTGACACTTCGTACTTTACTACCTAGACTTCTGGTACTAATGATACACTTGGAAATGTGTTAGTTTCTGCACATTTCTGCAAAAATTTCCCAACAAGAAGGCTTTAAAAAAATTTAATGTTTAAGATTATTCGACATGATCTCGCAAAACTTAAGCACGAAAATATAAGCAATATAGTATTAAGTTTTGCCAAACAATGGGATAGCCTTAATCACATATAGGAATGTAAATGTTTGGTCTTCCTTACCAGGTCAGCAAGGTTTGGAAGGCTTCCTCCATGGAATTTCTCTTTCTTGCCTAGTGCCATTGTCCATTCATGACAAGCATCCCGAAAGCTTTCCCTGACGTCGTCTTTCAGGTTATGCCTGAAAGAAAAAGCAGGACTTGACAAATAAGCCTCCTTCATGCCGCAACACCAAAGAGACAGGTGTGTGCCATCACCTGTTGCTACTGACGTGACACAAGGTGACCATGCGCACTGGATTTCCTAGTTAAGGGTGTCTACCAGGTTGACATTTCCAAATTCCCTGACTTTCCCAGGTTTTCTCTGAGTGGCTTTGCAAAATTCCCTGAGTGACACAGAACTTTATTTTATGTCAAGACGGCTGACACCATGTTGCCTGTTGCTGTCACTCTCTAGTAAGCACGTTAAAAAAAAAAAAGACTTAATCCAGTTTTAATAGTAAGAAGATGTATTTATTTTATTCGGAAAAAAAAAGAAAGCAGAAGGGAGGGGTTAGCGAAATGCACAGCAAATAATATACCTTCGAAAAATAATGGTAAAATCCATTGCAAATAGAGTTAAACATTCCCAAATGCAAATAAAAAGGAGATGCATACAGAAGCAAATATTTTCGAATATGAGCGATTTCTATCAATTGATAGCAAGCTCATTGGTATGAGGCCCGAACCTAGTCACAAGTGACATTATCTCTCTCAACAGCTGTTAAGTCAACCTCAACTGTCCTGACATACTCTCAGCCCATGCACAATGCCTCAGTGTTGCGTTTCACTGCTTTAAAGAGTTCATTTTGGTTTGGATGAGGGGCACCTGCTCTTGACATCCGCCAACACCATTTCTTTCTTTCTTTTCTTTTTTTTTAAAGCTCAAGCTACTTCAAAGAAGCGGCAGCACGCTTTCTTTCCCATTCATTCTTCATGGGTAGGTCCTTTCTGTTCTTGTCCTCCTTCCGACGCGCTTTCGCCCCACGGACCGCTTGAAGCATTCTTTTGGCCAGTTGTACAGTCAATGTGCGATTTTGCGGACTCCTTACAGGCTGCGAAAACGTCCGAAAAATTATGCAGTTTAAAAAAAAAAATGAATGCATGTCTTTTACGGCCATTAAGGGCTAAAATTGCCACTGGTACATCCGAAAAAGCTCTGAATGCCTGCCAGTACACTTATTATGCACATCTGTGACAGCAATGGCGGGTGCACGCGTATATAATTAAGGAATATGTATGTACATACTGTGCACCCGTAACATTTGCCCCTTCCCACGCTTGTTATGCTTCACTGCGTAACACTACTGTACGAAGGCGAAGATGAGTTTCGGGAACTGGCATTATGCAACGCGTCGTGCTTTCTGAGCTTCGAAGCCATTGGCAAGGATTGCAAAGGCGGTGTCGGCGCCATTGCTAACATCGGCGAATCGTTTCAATAAAAAACTCAGTACTCCTGCACTCTGTGAAGAAGGATGACCAGCGAAGCTGTGTATGTGGGCACTTTAATGGCGAACTGCACCTCCGCCGCGGGTCAGTCCGGCACTGCGCTATCTTCGGGATCGGCGCACGTATGGGGAGTGCTTAACGCCTGCTTCACCTCTGCCGCGTGTCGGCCTGGCATTGCACTATCTTCGGGATCGGCCCCCGTATGGGGTTTTTTGTGTCTGCACACGGACACGATCCTGGCGGAACTACAGCTTCGCTATAATTTGCTGTAAAATTGGTTACGTCTTCGTGTTTCTTAATTAATTAATGACGACGACGAACGCGGAAGTAGTCACACAAGCGCGTTCGCGCCGAGGGGCGCCAACGAGCCAGCTGCGGAAGAAGACAACGCTGGAGCCAATCCTGACGATGATAGTTTTGTGTCTACACACGGGCACGATCCTGGGGGCAGTAACCCTTAACAGCTTCGCTGTAAGAACACGGCGCCGAACAGCAAAAAGTTTGGTATAGAACGTCGAAGGAGCTAGACCCAGTGGTGCCGCGGTGGTGGCTACGGCTGCCAGCGGATCCGCGAGTGAGATCGCCGGTTCGAGGCGGCAAGCTAATCAAAATGGCGGCGGTGGTGGCATTGATGAATGCCATTTCGGACCTGCGGTCATGGCAAAAAGCCCGGAAAATCGGAAGGTGAAGAGTTCTTGCGCCTGAAATTTCAGACGTGCTTACGCACTGAATTTATGGGGTACGTGGTGGTGCCACGAAGCTGTCTGAACTATCGGGAATCCGGAAAGTCGGTCGTTGACTGTACACTGGCAACTCCTCCAGCCGACGACACGGCGTGAAAGTAGATTCGTTACGATTCCTCCCTGTTAGTCAAGCCAGCATTACCGCGCCTTTCGTTCCCTTTCAATAAAATTACAGCTAATTAATTTTTCCCTGATGGAAGCAAAAATTCCCCGAGTTTTCCCTGAGAATTCTTGGTTGGTAGACACCCTGTAGTTGCCCTAAGCATCTTATTTAGGCTGAAGATTGCTGAGGCCATCTATTCAAGCAACTCTGACAGTGAAAAAATAATGGCAGGTGGATATTTATGCTCATGCAACTCTGTGCTAGTGATGACTTACTGAGTACGCAAAGTATTTGAGGACATAATGGCGACTTCAGAAATAGCAACAATATTTCAGGCAAGATTCGATATATGTGTTCCAATTATTTCAGTTTCTTTTGCTGCTTTTTTTAAAAGACTTAAATAAAACAATCTGCAGCCACAATTAATGACTGAATTCAGCTTCGATAACAGCTGCATGCCTGCATCAAATAGTGCATGTTGATGCTTGGCAGTGCTTCCACAATAGCAGACTTTAGCAAGCTTTTATCATTGTTTGGCTGCATGTCAGTTTCCCTCTCAATGACATCAGTCATACATTGCAGCATACAGGTTTATATATTTGTAACTAGGAAGCTATAGACATTCACAAGCAGACATCCTTGGGTTGCGCAGGTGCTGTGGGGGCAAGCAAATCCATTACTTAAAAGTGGAGCCTAATGAAATTGTGCGTAGGAAGCTTAAATACTGGCTCTGCTACTCAAAGCCACTTCGCAATGCCCGTAATTTATTTTTCAAGGTTCTCACTCATCATGACCTCCACCTGCTGGAGAAACTCAATTGCCTGAATGGCATCTGACCACTAGCAGCACCTATTTGTCTTTTTGACAGATTATATTGACAAAAAACAAATGATTTCACGACATTCAAGAAAGTGGCCATCTCCAAGTCACTGTAGCCGGTGTGTATGGAGATTACAAGAATGTATGGCTTTATCTCCAGTGTCAGAATGAAAGCCGATACCCTAGAATAAATGTATTAGATAAATTAGATGGGTTGGTGTGGATGAAGTAATGTGCACAGACCAAAAGAACGAGAATGTCAATGGTTACGGCGATTCCAAGTTGTTTGCTCAAATATCTTGCACGCCTGATATATACTCCATATTAAAAAAGGCCAAACCCAAACTTCTGCGTAATGAGGAGTTGTGGGTTTGGCTCACACTGGCTGCAAGTTGTTTTTTATCCACTTTCATTTCCCTTGAGCTTACCACTTGTACACTTCAATTAAAAACTACAAATAATGCTAAGCTATGCTTTCCTTGGCTTCATTATCTTATGGCTTCATATGGTGATGGATAACAAAAATCTGGCTTCTTGGTTGCGCTCCTACTCATTCATTGCATAGCAAGGGTCTGAACTTCGGCAGGTTTGATGCCTTCAGGTAGCATACGAGGCTTTATTGGTCAGCTGCTTGCTCCTATAAGTTCACATACTTCACAAGCTATGTGATGCCATAGGTCGAAAAGGTGTTCCACATCTGCCGTAATGGCCTTGAGTGGTTCTGGCCATGACGGCACCACTCAAGGTTATATTTTGCACACAAATATTCGAGAATGCAGACATGGGAACAGCCGCCACCGTAGCACAACTGGTAGTGTAATGCACACATACTGTAGAGGTTGTGCATTCAGCTCCCACCGGCAGCAAGTAGATTTTTGTCAACTTTCGTTTCCCTGTAGCATATCATTTCTACACTTAATTAAAGACCACAAATTTCCCATATGCTTTCCTTGGCTTCATTATCTATCAACTTCATATGATTGCGGCTAACAAAAATTGGGTCTCTCAGTTCCCCTTTTTCTTCTTCACTTCTTAAACAGAGTTATTACACCTAACTTGTGCCAGCTGAAATGAAATGCATAGCAATTTAAACAAGCTTTAACTTTAGCTGGCTGAAAATATGAGACATTACTTTTAGAAAAGTCTGCACAAGCAGGAAAACCAATCTTTCCGTGATAAAATGTTTGCCATTGAAATGCAGATAAAGCCCTGACACAGCCTTCAGAAGAAATCACAGTCATTGCACATATTAAATATTGCACGAAACACTGTTCACGTAAGAGACCTAATGTAACTGACTGCACTGTTCTCAAATACTTGCACAAAACATCCACACAAAAAAGAAACAGAAAAATGGAGATTTGAAGTGACCAACGGTGGGTGAACAAGGGAAGCATCATGATGGAGTCTACATTACGACAAGGGGACTTGTCTTCATCAGCATGTTGCATAAGATGTGCTTCATGACCTTGAAGGCAAGTCTAGATCCCACTATTTCACGATTTGTGAGCTGACAGGCTGCTTAGACATATAGTTGTTTCACAAAGTATAATGTTGGGCTAGTTAGTGCATAGCTGTCAATGGTTGTGGCACAAAAGGTTAGCAAAATAAAGAAGGAACAGACAGAAAGAGCACCAGCACAGCTAGTAGGCACTCTCTGTCCATTTCTTCATTCCTTTGCTAACCTTTTTTTGAGCTACAAACATCCATGACAATCGTTTCACAGTGTGTGACAGAATAAGTTGAGTACCAAATATAACAGCCTCACAAGTCACTATCTTCAATCAATGTAAATGTCAATGCGCACATTTTTCCAAACAGCTGCCTGGGTTTGATTCAGTAACATAGTGTACCATGCATATAGTATGAAATCGGTATCAGGCATCAAAGCTGTGGAAACGAGGCAGAAGATGACACTTTTCAAACACCAATATTCCAATGTATTTACCAGTGCATACAGCATTTAGGCAGATTTGAGCAAACAATCTTGATCGATGGCTAATGAGAGTCATTCATAAGCAAATTACAAGGTGATGGTTTATGTGTTGCAACTGTGAATGGCCAATACATTGATAACATACGCATCATTCCATGCCAATCATCCCAGACATTGCGTTTGACCATCTCAGATTCTTACATAACAAATATTTGCAGTCGCTCGCATCATATATAATGTTCCCATGCACACCAAACAGGAAAGCGCTGAAATTGACTTGCAGTGCTGAGCAACGCAAGCTTGCTTAAGTTAATTTTTTTTTCGAGCTTTAGCCATAAGTCACTCTGTAAAAATTTGATCCGCGCAATATATATAACACATGAACTATTACAAGCACCTAGCTCCGTAATTTTACTTATACTGCTACAATGTAAAATTAGCGTTTCTTTGTACGCTTCATTTAAATTTTTCTCAAATTTATAATTTCCTTTCTGGAAAAAGTTAAATTGTCAAGAAAATATAGATAATTAGTAACACATCAACAATGGATACAAAAATGTGACTAGAGTACCTGCCAAAAAAATAGAGTACAAATTTAAAATGTAAGTTCACAGAAACAGCACACTCTGGCTTCACACACACACACACACACACACACACACACACACACACACACACACACACACACACACACACACACACACACACACACACACACACACACACACACATATATATATATATATATAAAAGGACTAATAAATCACATATATGAAGAATGACTCCAACTGCACCCAAGTAATAAGGAACCAAGTTCCTAGATAACAGTTCCTAGACAACAAGTTCCTAGCAAGTTACTCGATGTAAATGTGCACATGAAATGCAATTTTTAATTTATTAGGGAAGATTCAGTTGTTGTTCACATTAATACATATAATTCCGAGAATGTGACCTCAAGGGAACACTACATCCACTAAGCTGCTATTATTTTCTATGTAGGAATCTGAGATGGTCCAGAGCAATGTCTGGGATGTTTGGCATGGAAAGACCCACATGTTGTTCTGCATTCTGTAAACTGTGTATTTTGAGGCATAAGCTCAGAAATTTTGTGCCAACAGAAAAGCTACTTCTAGTTTTACATCTATGAGACCAAAACATGTGCATTTTTTTTTCTAATGTGGCACTTTTATACTAAACAGAGCATTAACAAACTCTAGTGTAGTTCAAGAGAGAGAAAGATAAATGGGGTGGGAAAGGCAGGGCGTTTAACCTGAAAAGAATCTGGTTCCTGAGGGAAGGGGAAGAGAAATTGAAAGATGAAAAGAATAGCAGAGAAAAAAAAGCAAAGGCACGAGAAGAAAAAAAATTGAGGAGGTTGGGCACGTCCGTGAGAACTATAGTCTCTCTAATAGGCCACTCGAACACAAAACTTTCAAGAGTGCCTTGACCGACTTGTGGTGTGACAACTGTATAGGCTGGCATTCCAAAGCTGTCTGCTCCGAAACACCCGGTTTTCAACACACACCAGCGTGGTCGCAAGTTACTGCTTGCATGTGCTGTATTGGGGAAAACTGCAAAGAACATGCAGTTACATGTACTTATTCTAAAGCAAAAATAACTGATTCCTTTATGGAACTTATGATGGATAACAATCTTGAACTACTTGAATTCGCTACTCTTTGACCAGATGTTGACACTCAACTCTGTTGTATACTTCACACTTTTGCCAAAAAGGCGCACACATCATTCTGCTCAACCTCATTTTGCAAAAAATGGACATAGCTTGTAGAAATCATCTTGCCAAACCCTATTGATCACATTCCCAATAGTACTGTTCTTTTTTTTCTCTGCATTTCATATGCGATATTTCTAGTGCATTGTGTTGTATGTATATATTACCAGGATGTGCTTGCCATGCTTAAACCCCTTTTTTGGTTTGAGGTACATAGTAATAATTACAAATAATAATAATAATGCATAAAATAACGAGATCACCTTTTTTTTAGCCTCTTGGCCACAAAGTACATTGCAGCGGCGCCTACATAAACGACCAGCAAGCGCTCCCAGGTAGGAAAGTTTTTCTCCCATTCGCCAACTTCCGAGAAATAGTTGAAGGCCTGCAACGCCTCTTGCCATGTGCGGTACACATTTGGAGAAAGTACGTGAACCAGAACATCATCTGCCCACATGCGCCAAGTCATCTCCTCCCTGCATGTGCATAATTCAAAGAAAGAATGTGGCAGCTCACCCTACAAAAGTTGGCAAATCGCAAACGCTTTTATGGACTATGTTAGTGACATGGGACATCGAGGCCTCATGGTGCTAATAATCCTTGGGTATTAAGCTCGTAACGAAAATTATATATCACGAAGTCAGATTACGTTATTGCTGTAAATGTGAACTATACACTCACTTCAAGTCATCGAAAGCTTTTCCTTTTGCAGGAGGATTGTCCATCATCAGAAAGTACTTGTTGAATACTTCAAGTGACTCTTTTCCTGAAGCATCCTTAACCTTGACTGGGTCATACAGACAGAGGTATTTTCTGATGCCGCCCTTAATGTCACGGAGGTAGCTCTGCAGCATACTGATGATAACTGTGGAGTCGTTAATTTGCTGTATGAAAATGAAAACAGATAAGTCACTCATCATGATTAAGTTTGAAATACTGCATAAGAACTGTCGTAAATTACTTCTGCATAAGAAAGGAGAGAGGAATTGCAGTAATCACAAACCCAGCAGTTGTCAGCTTCTTCTACGAGCAAGATCGGTACTTTCTTGTAGTCGGAAAACTTCAGTTGCTGACGAAGCACAGGGTCCACCTCGATGACGTTGTACGGGATGCCATAGAAATCTAAGAAGGCACGGACTTTGCAGCAGAATGGGCACGTTTGGTATTGATACATGGTTATCTTGAGACCAGTTTTTGTCGACGGCCCGTTTACCTACGTGAAGACCAAGAAAGCACTATGAAGGCTACACTAGTAAGGCACTCCGTTCCCGCAAAGTCAGCAGTGACAACGATCAGGCTAGACATTCGTTCACCGCGGGCAAGGAAACAGAGGTGCCACACTTTGATAAGAATCTCTCAATAGAAGGACACAGGGACATTCAGAGAATGAATGAACATGGCTACGCGGGGCGGCCGGTAGTCGTGTCAATAAATCTGTCATCGTGCTGACAAGCAAGCACAGTCACAAAATGAAAAGTGCACTCACGACACGTGAAATTTTTGTCCCAGGATTGCTTATATTTTTTGTGTGCAGAGGCGACAACATATCGCCGATTGGATCTTTTCTTGGTTCCACGCTTCGCATATAAGCGTGACCAACAGCGCCGCAGGCAAGCCCAGTCACAGCTAGGAAACGCAGTTTGCCAGAATTCCATTTCGATCCCGCGCGAGCAAACGAGCTCAGTTTTGCAGCGTGAATATTAGCATACGAAGTAGGTGGTAAAAAGCATTTTGCTAAAGACGCACACCGGACAAGTTGCGCACTGAGAGCCGCCATTGCAATGTGTGCCGGTTGTCGGTGGCGATCGGTTGTCATTTAAAGCCATTTTAAAGTACAACTAAAAATTTATAATCTGTAGTACTCGACAAGAAAAGTTTTTATTTCATAAAATGAATACAAGATTTTTATACAAGCATTAGCGGCTTTGAAAACAATACTTGTGACAAAAATTTGCACCATGTGAAGACATGGCCTTCAAGATTGGGCGGCGCTTCCTCACCTTCTGATCTTAGAGGCCATGGTAAGCTATTCTGAAAAAGAAATGGGTTTTGACGTACCAAAACAAATGTCTGATTATGAGGCACGCCGTAGTGGAAGAGTCCGGAAATTTAACGTGCACCTAAATCGAAACACGTAAAGGCCCTAAACAAATATCTGGGGACTTTAGTATGACGGACAGCGGGAATTTGGGTTCTGCGGTCGCTGACAAAGCAAAATTTGCAATTTTCGCAGTTTGAACGCTTGTGCGTGTGCATTTCAATATTTCCAACTCACCTTAAAGACAGAGGTGGAACGACTACAATAAAGAAATACTAGAACGTTTTGAACCACTAGATCACTATTCATTTTTTGCCGCTCTTTCGCTTACGCTCACAAATCTGTTTCGGTAACAACGTTGACGCATATGGTGTATACTTAAAGGTTGTCCTTCAAGAAGGCTGACGCAACTTACGCAGATACTATAGTTCAGTGGTGCCATGAAAAGGCAACGGGCAAAACTAAGTGAATAAATTTGGCAGTGTCGCCAATAACTGAAGGTACTGTAGTTATATATATATATATATATATATATATATATATATATATATATATATATATATATATATATATATATATATATATATATATATATATACAAACGTGCGTGTGAAAGGTGATAATGATAAAGAGCACGTGGCCGATAAACAGTCTTATATTAGCAAAGTGTCAAAAACCAAGCTCGAGGTCGCGGTTTTGATCACGGCCGTGGCTGCCGAAATTTAATGAGGGCAAAATGCAAAAACGCTCGTGTACGTAGATTTAGGTGCACGTTAAAGAACCCCAGGTGATCAAAATTCCGCACAACGCTCAATAATCAGACTCTGGTATTGTCACGTAAAACCACAGAATTTATTATTTTTCTAAGTGAAAAGCAAAAGCAAGGCACGCGATCTCAGTTGTACAACCTTTATAAACAATGATAAATGAACGTCGTCGTTGCAGACATCTAGCCTAAAGTATAAGTCTATGCGTTCGGCTTGTGAATATTTCCTGCCTGTATAAGTACAATGCCTAAATGTTATGCTGAAAAACACATTTGTCTTGCATTCTGTTATGCAGCAACCCATATATAAGTGCAGTAATGTGAGAAAGAGCAGCATATAATGGCACATCTCACTAAACGAAAGTGAAAGTTTATTGCCAAAATATGTAGCTGTCACTCGAGTAAAACCAAATAAAGACAGCCTCGAATTAACTAAGACATGGTTCAAGGCAGCTCACCAACACGTTCACCTGCCTGAAGCCACAGGCCACGCACATAAACTTCAGAGCATCGACAAAGCAAAGTTAATGTTATATGCTTCTTACAAACATGAAAACCGATCAATCAAATATTCCACCTGCGGTGGCTTTACTTCTATATTTCATCCCCCTCGTTACATGTGATTGGTAGAATCAGTGCCAGTATAAATGCTGCGCCGCAACATGACAGAACTGCCCAAGAACATTTTCCCAACATTTCGATGCTCAGTGCATGCGATCGTTGAAAATTAAACATAGGGTTCGAGCAGGCTTCTCATCGCCTTGATTATACGACTACGACCGCGAACGTGTAGTGCTTCGGAATATTTCCTGAAGACCGTTTTACACGAATACACAAATTTAAGCATAACGGCTTGGTAGAACAAGGTTCTTGCAGGCTTTTTTCCTACGTTCTCGGTCGCTGGGAAATAAAGTCAGTGGTGTCGTTCTTCCGTTTACCTGGTGCACAAAGATGTGCCTCAAACGGGCATGCCGGAGTGTTTTCAACTATAATATCAGACCGAAAAGTAAACTTAGCAAACACGTCCGCAGCAGCGTGTAAATTAACAACACTAGAGAACACGAAACCGCCGCACTGACTAATGCACGGACATGCACGGCCGCTTCAGCAGCCCCGACACAATATGGCGGTTGCGCGGCGCGGGCTGTTAGGAATGGCCTGCAGAGGTGGCAACATTTTCTCAGCCAGCTGCAGCTGCGAGCGTTGCGAGCTTCCCCGAAGAGAAGATAGAAGCCTTCAACACCTGCCGCGGTGTACTCGTTTCGTAGTGGCCGCGAGGTTCCGCGTCAACAACCCCTCGGCTACCTCATGAGTAAACGCGATGAGCTATTGTTAGTGAAATCGCCAACGCCTTCACGGTTCGACTGAAGCAGGGGGATTTCCCGGAAGGAGATGCCTTGCGGTGCCTTTTCACGGGCCTTTGAAGACGCCAGACAATGGGCTGCGGCGGAGGCCACTGTGCGAGGCCCGCTCTGGAATTTACAGGCGCCGGCTGGGGTCGAGCGTGACCACCTGGCTACAGGGACGCAGGACAATGGACAACACGGCGGCCGCGCTGCGAAGGTCAGCTCCGAGTGCTGCAAAGGTCGTCGGCCCTCGGAGGGGGCACTGAAACCTTTGTGTGAGTGTGTGTGTGTAAACGTCCCGCAGAGAGGCGGCTTGTTTACGATGTCGTCGAACGTTTCGCCTCACCTAGGGTTCTAGGGAACACGAAGTGTTTAAAAACGGCTGTTTTGTCGGCTGCTGGGTGTGCTCGTCGTCGTGCTCATGAGCTGCGTGCTCGTCTTCGTGCTCTGTGCTCGTCAATGTACTCGTGAGCTGTGTGCTCGTTTGCTGTATGCTTCGTCTTGCGGGCTCCATTCGGGAGCTACGCTAGACTGTGTAAATGTATCACATGTTTAAAATGTAAATATTGCAAATAAACCCTGCTCGCCTAGTCCATGTCGCCCCCAAGTTCATCCGATCGATCGTCCTACAAACCCGACTCCAAATCTTACAGGGCTTGCTCAAAGGGTGTCACCACCCTGTACGGCGGGAGGCGGCGCTGACATAGAGGCACCCTAGATGACGCCTTCCCAAAGTTCCGTCGTTTGCTAACGTCTCCGCCAATTTTGCGCCATTACGAACCGACAGCCCAAATACCGAGGTGCACTCAGATGCCAGCGGTGTTGACCTCGGCACTGTTCTTGCCTAGCGAAAACAAGGGTTTCCAGATTATGTCGTGGCTTGTGCAAGTTGTACCCTTACTAAAGTTGAGACAACTTGCACTGTGACAGAAAACGAATGCCTCGCTATCATATGGGCTCTTAATAAGTTCCGGCCTTATTTTTATGGCCGTCCATTTGATAGTTATGGGCCACTATGCACTAGGTTGGCAGTCTCCCTTGAACGATCCTTCAGGCGGTCTTGCCCGATGGGCACTTCGCCCACAGGACTACGATATCCGCGAGCTGTACCGCAGCGGACGCCAGCATTCTGATGTCGACGCCCTCTCGCGCTCTCCCTTACCTGACGACAATGCCTGCTGCTCACTGTCCCAGTTTACCGTTTCTTCGCTCGACCTTACCACTATCGCTTCTGAGCAGCTCAAGGACCATTCGATTGCCTCCCTTTTAGACTTGTTTTCTGGATCATCAGCGCAACTAACCACTCGCACGTTGAGTCGTCCAGCTCACCATTTCGCCATTCGCGACAACCTACTTCACGGAGGCGATTATAACCTCTACAGGCGCCTGTGGTAGTAGTACCTCGCAACCTGCGTTCCGAACTATGCGCAGTTTTCCACGGCGATACACAGTGTGCACACTCGGGAGCTTTCAAGAAGTACCAGCGCCTTCGACAGCGGTACTACTGGCGAGGGATGTACAGCTACGTTCAGAAGTTCGTTCGCTCTTGCCCCGATTGTTAGCGCCGGAAACCTTCATCTAGCCTCTCGTCAGCCATTCTGCAACCTTTACCTTGCCCTACCCGGCTGTTTGGGCGCGCCGGCATTGATTTGTATGGGCCCCTTCCCCTGACATCGGCTGGAAACCGCTGGGCCATTTTGGCAGTCGACCACCTCACGCGATACGCCGAAACTGCCGCCTTCCCGGCAGCTACAGCGCGCGATGTTGCCTCCTTCCTGCTTCACCGGTTCATCCTGCGTCATGGGCCATCTCAGGAACTGATCGCGGACGTGTCTTCCTGTCCGAAGTAGTTGAAGCTATTCTTAAAGAGTGCCACGTTGTTCATCGCACATCTACGGCGTACCATGCTCAAACCGATGGTCTTACAGAAGGCTTCAACCGTATGCTCGGCGACATGCTTGCTATGTAGTGCGTAGCCTCCGACCACACGAGTTGGGACGTCATTCTGCCCTTCGTAACATACATATACAACACCACCCTTTTTCTTACTGTACGGTCGGGACCCATCGCACACCATCTACACAATTTGCTGCAGATAACCTATTCGGAGCCACGTGCGCCTCTCCGCGCATGCGTCATGGTCCCTCTTTCCTTTTTTCTCTCTTTTCTCTTCTATATATATATTTCCGAGCTGGAAATAAAGCGTCTTTTTGCTCTGCGAATCCGCCTGGATTTCATCGCGTAGCTGCCGGCCTTTGGCCGGTAGAACGTAACAGTGGCGACGAGGATTCTGCTGCGGCAAGGAAGCAAAGCAGAAGGAGCCCACCACCGACCATGGCACACAGGCTACCGGAATTTGAAGACGAAAAAGATAAGTGGCAGGCGTACCTAGTCAAGACTGAAGCCTATTTCGAAGCGAATGGTGTGAAGGACGATGCTAAGCAAAGAGCCCTGCTGGTAGCTGCGCTTGGAACAAGGACAATAGAAATTTTGAACGGAAAGGTAGCCCCGCGAAAGCCTAACGCCCTGACCTACAAAGAAGTTGTGCAGACGTTAAACAGCTACCACGACCCGGTACCGAATGAAATTTCTGGAAGTTTCAAGTTCTTCCATCGCTGCCAGCAAGCACGTCCGCAGTACATACATTCATGGTGGCAATACGGCAGATGGCACACAACTGCAATTTTGGAACTATGCTGAACAGAATGATAAGGGACCGTATCGTGTGCAGCGTCAGATCCAAGAATGTGCAGAAGCAGCTACTATCGAAGATCTTGAAGAAGCCGAGGCTCTTGCCCTTGCCGCAGAGAGCGCTGAACGCGATTCGCAAGGTATTGTTGCGGACCAAGAACAAGCAAGATTGCTAAAGCTCTCTGGTGTTACGTTTCGCCTACAACGCGCGGTATAGCCGGCGCGGATGCAACGGACGCCGGGGCTTCGTTCAAAGCGGCGGACATTTTGGCCCGTTCAGCGCCGCCGATACGCCTCTCCGCCAAGCGCGTCCAGGCATGTTTCAATGCCACGTGTCTTCAAGTGTGCGTGTGTGTGTGTGTGCATGTTGGTGCCCACGCTTGTCAAAGCGCGGCAGCCGGGGAGAGGAGCTCCCCAAGTGTGAAGCGAGGAGGTCTGACCGACGCCGGCCCGGCGGATGCGTCACTACACTCGTCCCAACATGTCTCTCAGCCTGTCCGTGCCGCGCATCACGTGCGCCTCTGGCGAGGCGTTCCTTCTTCCCCTCGACTCCGAGAGTATAAGAGCAGCTGCTCCCGGACGCCGAGAGAGGCTCCGATTTCTTCAGTTGAGTTACGTGCTCTCCCGTCTCTCCACTTCGGTCGACCTGACCGCCCGCTCTTTTGCGATGCTAGAATAAACAAGTTGTTCTGTTACCAGTCGACTCATGCTTTGCCGGGACCTTCGGATGCTTCCAGTTGTGCCCCAGGCCGCCAGGCCAACGCTACCCTTGGGGCTTGCAACCCATTTGCAACAACGGGTGTCAGCGCTGAGGTTCCAACAACTGGTGGCAGCGGTGGGATCGCGACAACGGAGGCCAGCAGCGAAGATATGCAGTTGACTGTATGCTGAGCAGCACAACGACCATCCGGGAGCAGTGCAACGAGCCCTGTGTGATGACTGGTTGCCTGCAGAGGAACGACTGCGCTGAATTCTTGGCTTCGAGGTTTGGTGAGTGCGGGACTTTCTTCTTCTGAGTTTTGCCAGGCTTTTGTTAGTGTCAGAAACAGAGCTGGTAATTGTGGTTGTCGTTGCTGCCGGGTTAGTTTGCGGCAAGACAATAGTAGGCAGTAGAGAAAGCAGCATTCAGAGCAGCCATGGATTTGAAGTCGTTGCGCAAACCGAAATTGCTGGAGCTTGCAAGAGAGTTGGGTCTGGATGTCTTAGACAAACTCAGAAAACCAGAACTGCTAAGGGCTATTCTTGAGTTAGAAGCTGAGGATGACGAGCTGTCGGAATGCCTTGAGACCATTGAGGAGAGGGCAAAAAGACATGAGCGCGAACTTAGAGAGCAAAAAGAGAGACAGGAGCGCGAACTTAGAGAGCAAAAAGAGAAACAGGAGCGCGAACTTAAAGAGCAGAAAGAAAAAGAAGAGCGCGAACACGCTTTGGAAATGAAGCGTCTCGAGGTAGAGATGGAACGCGCTCGTAATGGAAGTCAGGCACACGGTGCAGGAGAACGAGTATCGTTCAAAATGACTGACCTGATGCGGCCGTTTAAGCTTGGAGAGGACATTGGTTTGTTCCTGGTTAACTTTGAGCGAACGTGCGAGAAGCAGGGGTTCTCTCGGGAAACGTGGCCACAGCGCTTGCTCACTTTGTTAACCGGCGAGGCGGCCGACGTAGTCGCTCGCTTGAAGAGAGAGGAGGCAGAGGATTTCGACAAAGTGAAATCGAGTCTGCTAAAAAAGTACAGGCTGTCAGCGGAGGCGTTCCGTCGGAAGTTTCGGGAAAATTAGAAAGGCAGAAGTGAGTCATATACAGAGTTTGCCTACAGGCTTATGTCAAACATGCAGGAGTGGCTCAAAGAAGAGAAAGCGTTTGGTGACCACGAGAAAGTTCTGCAGTGTTTCGGGCTGGAACAGTTTTATAGTCGGTTACCTGAGAACGTGCGGTACTGGGTCTTGGATAGGCCAGACGTTAGTACGGTTGCTAAAGCCGCTGAGCTAGCCGAGGAGTTTGTGACGCGTCGGGCTCGCGGAGCTAAGGACGGTCAAAAGGGTGAATTTGGCTCGAAGTTTGAGAGGCCGAAGTTCACACCCATGAGAGCAAAGGGGAACACACGTAGTGCGGATGCGAGTGAAAGCAGTCCGACCGAACCTAAGGAGACGGCGGCAGCCGAAGCCGAACGCAGAAAGCGGTTCGAGACGAGGCAAGCGCGCGTTTGTTATACGTGCCAGAAGCCGGGTCACTTTTCGGCGCAGTGTCCAGAAACAAAAACAAAAGTCGTGTTTTTGTCATTATGCAGCACTGACGAGAACATGAAGCTTCTCGAGCCTTACATGCGAGACCTCCTCGTGAACGGGAAAGAGTGCCGAGTGCTTCGCGATTCCGCAGCTACGATGGATGTAGTTCACCCCTCTTACGTAGAACCCGATATGTTCACGGGCGAGTGCGCATGGATCAAGCAAGCTGTAGAAGCTCATAGCGTGTGTCTGCCCGTAGCAAAAGTGCTTATTGAAGGACCTTTCGGAGCACTTGAGACGGAGGCCGCAGTGTCATCTATGCTGCCCCCCCCAGTACCCGTACCTATTTTCGAACAGGTCCGATCACCTCCTGCGCGAGAAGGGGCTTTTGTTTGGTGAGGCTAGCGTTCAGGCCTTAACCAGATCGAAGGTTCGGGAGCTCGCTGCAAAGGCGGTAGTTGCGGGGCCGACGTTGTCGAACAATGAGAAAGGGTCAGAGGCGCAGCAAGCTGATATTCAGAGCACGCCCGAACTGAATAAAATTGAGCCTGTAGCGTTGAAGGCACCAGATACTGGAGAGGAAATGCCCGACACGGGAAAGTTAGAAGAGCTATCTGCAGATTTTCTCATCGCGCCTACGTCAGACGGACTTAATAGGTTGCTAAAAGTCAGCCGGTCGGCCTTGATAGCCGAGCAAAAAAAGGATGGCAGCCTAGAAAACATACGCTGCATTGTCAAGGAAGGTATCACCAAGAAAAATGCTCGCTTTGTGGAAAGAGGTGGGGTCCTGTACCGGAAGTATCTAGACCGCAGGGGAGTGGAGTTCGATCAGCTGATCGTGCCTCAGTGCTACCGTCAGGATCTGTTGCGCTTGTCGCATGGGGGTTCGTGGTCCGGACACCTAGGAGTTAAGAAAACTAAGGACCGTCTCTTGCAAGAGTACTATTGGCCAGGGTGTTTTCGGGACGCAGACCACTTCGTGAGGACATGTGACACCTGTCAGCGGGTGGGCAAACCAGGGGACAAATCGAGGGCGCCGTTGAAGTTGGTACCTATCATTACGGAGCCTTTTAGACGGCTCGTTATTGGTACAGTGGGACCTCTGCCGGTAACAGCCACGGGGTACAGACACATTTTGACTGTGATCTGCCCAGCGACAAAGTTCCCTGAAGCAGTGCCGCTTAAAGAACTCAGCTCAGTTGAGATAGTCAATGCACTACTGTCCATATTTGCGCGAGTTGGTTTTCCTGCGGAAATCCAGTCAGATCAGGGCACGGTGTTTACGAGCGCTTTGACGACAGCCTTTCTCGAAAGGTGCGGGGTAAAGCTGTTACATAGCTCAGTGTACCACCCACAGTCGAATTTCGTTGAGAAGCTCCACTCCGTCATGAAGCGCGTGGTGAGAGCATTGTGGTTTCAACAACAAACTGACTGGGAGCTGTGTCTGCCTGGGGTGATGTTTGCATTAAGGACCGCGCCGCATGCGGCTACGGGGTTTTCGCCAGCTGAGCTAGTGTGTGGTCGCTCGCTGCGATCTCCGCTTCGCATGCTTCGAGACGGATCACTGCCCTCTCCAATGGCTGCAGAACATCTCTTCCACAAATGGCCGCCTCCTGCGCTGGAGCCTCGCTTTGCAACAATATTCCTTTGAGGTGCGTTACAAAAAGGGGAGTCTCAACGGTAACGCCGATGGCTTAAGTCGAAGCCCCTAACGTAGGAATCAGCCTCAAAGTTGTTTGTTACTGATGTTTTTCTTCCTGAGGCAGGATTTTTAACATATTGCTTTTGTTTAGTGTTTCAAAGTGATGACGTGCTTTCTAGTGCAATTTTCCAATTTGTGGACGCGTTCTGAGTGCTGCTAGACTACTGTAAGGAACTAGGCGGTGGTATAAAAGGGGAAAGAGCCTGGCATGGCTTAGTGAGGATTGTGTCGTGCTTGCTGACTGAGCGGTTGAGTTTCGGCGTAGTTCTAACGCTTGCCGGGAACGAGAACAAAAATGTCAACTCTCCCGAAGTCACTTTGCAGTGTCCTGTGTGAACCTGAACGAGAGAACGAGGCCTTCTCTGTGCGCTGCGCTCAAGAAACGCCGAAGGACGCCCGACTTCGGTTATGAGCATCATCGAGCGACATCCCTCCGGACAGCGGATGCAGTCCCCTGACCATCGGGATCTCCTACCCCCGGCGGGGCGGTCTGTTACGTTTCGCCTACAACGCGCGGTATAGCCGGCGCGGATGCAACGGACGCCGGGGCTTCGTTCAAAGCGGCGGACATTTTGGCCCGTTCAGCGCCGCCGATACGCCTCTCCGCCAAGCGCGTCCAGGCATGTTTCAATGCCACGTGTCTTCAAGTGTGCGTGTGTGTGTGTGTGCATGTTGGTGCCCACGCTTGTCAAAGCGCGGCAGCCGGGGAGAGGAGCTCCCCAAGTGTGAAGCGAGGAGGTCTGACCGACGCCGGCCCGGCGGATGCGTCACTACACTCGTCCCAACATGTCTCTCAGCCTGTCCGTGCCGCGCATCACGTGCGCCTCTGGCGAGGCGTTCCTTCTTCCCCTCGACTCCGAGAGTATAAGAGCAGCTGCTCCCGGACGCCGAGAGAGGCTCCGATTTCTTCAGTTGAGTTACGTGCGCTCCCGTCTCTCCACTTCGGTCGACCTGACCGCCCGCTCTTTTGCGATGCTAGAATAAACAAGTTGTTCTGTTACCAGTCGACTCATGCTTTGCCGGGACCTTCGGATGCTTCCAGTTGTGCCCCAGGCCGCCAGGCCAACGCTACCCTTGGGGCTTGCAACCCATTTGCAACAACGGGTGTCAGCGCTGAGATTCCAACACTGGTCAATACGAATCGCGCGCGAAGTCGCAAGGCGTGCAACAATGCAAATGTTGCGGTAAGCGTGGTCACAAGACCAATACTTGTCGACTAATCAAGCGCAAATGTTACAAGTGTGCACGGTCAGGGCATTTAGCGAGAATGTGTGCGGCAAATGAAACAAGCAAAATGCTAGCAGTAACTGCTCAGGCGACGGAAAGCGAAGAGAGTGATAGCAGCATTTCACAAATCTGGTCCTTGACCACAACGCGCTCTCTCATACCGCCCATTAGGAAAGCGTTTGCGTGGAATGGCATCGATACTGGCTCCCCTGTTTGTGTCATTCCCAAGAGCATTTACAAATTTCACTCTCACCGATGGCCGCAACTACAAAAGGCGGAAGTGCAGCTTTCATGCTATCTCGGAAAGTTGCCGCTTCTGGGTGCACTGACAATGCCAGTTTCTTATGAAGGTACAACAGTGCAGTGCAGTCTGACAGTTTTAGACTGCAATGGCCCTAGTCTATGCGGTCGGGACCTGCTGAAAAAATTAACAGACGAACGCATTCAGGTGGTGAGCGTGTATTCGACGTCTCCTGTGCCAAAACAAGCCTTGGAGGACGTGCCGACGCTGCTCCAGCAACACTCTGACCTTTTCACTGAAGGCGCTGGTCTTATGAAAGGCCCGCCAGCCGGACTGCACATCAAGGCCGGAGCAAACCCCAAGTTCTTCAAGGCAAGGAAAATTCCTTTTGCACTTCGTGATAAAGTGTCTAAGGAGCTTGACAGATTAGTCTCAGGTGGTATAATATCTCCAGTCCCTCATTCCAAATGGGCAACGCCCATCGTGCCAGTTTTGAAGAAGGACGGAACAGCGCGCATTTGCGGGGCCTTCAAGGTTACACTAAACCCTGTGTGCGATGTTGAGCAGTACCCCTTGCCTGTCATAGACGATATTTTTGCAAACCTGTGTGGAGGAAAAAAATTCAGTATTGTAGACCTTCGCCATGCTTACAATCAGGTCGAGCTAGATGAAGACTCGCGGAAATTAGCAGTGATAAACACACAAAAGGGGCTCTTTCGCTACAACAGGTTACCGTTTAGCATCGCATCAGCTCCAGCGATATTCCAACGGAAAATTGAATCTGTGCTGCAAGGACTAAAAGTGACCCAGGCTTATTTAGACGACGTCCTGATAGCCGAGAGCAGCGATGCTGAAAACGTAAACCTGTACGCAGTGCTACAGCGTTTCCGCGAAAACGGTATCAAGCTTCGTTCCGACAAGTGCAAGTTTGGTGAACAATCAGTGACATATCTTGGCCGTCGTATCGATGCTGAAGAGCTACACCCACTCGAGAGGCACGTGGATGCAATCAGGCTAGCCCCGTCACCGCGAAATGTTGCTGAGTTGCGATCCTTTGTGGGAATGGCTACATTTTACAATAAGTTTTCGCCGAATCTTTCCACTATACTTTCACCCTTGTGCAGCCTTCTTGAAAAAGGTGCAAAATGGGTTTGGCACGAAAAAGAAGACGCGGCATTTCAGAAGGCCAAGGATGCTTTGTGTTCAGCCCCAGTGTTAACGTACTTTAATCCGCAGCTGGAGTTGATGTTGGAATGCGACGCGTCACCTTACGGTGTCGGTGCTGCCCTTTTCCATCGAATAAATGGTGAAGACAGGCCAATTGGTTTCCGATTACGAACGCTTACCTCAGCAGAGAGAAAATACTCCCAAATTGAGCGCGAGGCTTTAGCCCTGATATTTGGCGTGACACGGTTCCGCGATTACCTGTTGGGACGGGAGTTCACGCTTGTAACGGACCACCGCCCCTTGTTGGGCCTTCTCAGACAGGATCGTCAAACTTCTGTCATGGCTGCCGCCCGAATTCAGCGCTGGGCGCTTTTGCTCGGGGCATACCAGTACAAGCTGCGGATCTGTAAACCTGGCAAACAGATGCTAATTTCTGACGCTCTCAGCCGTTTGTCTCAATCGCTGCAGGAGCCGCTAGCGGAAACCGAAGATCTGTCGGGAATGGTGCTTAGCATAGACGAATGGGACCAGTCAGCGGTTTCCCACCAGGAGATTCAAGCACTCGCAGCAGCTGATGGTTTTTTGCAAACGATATGCAGGTACGTGACTGAAGGGTGGCCCTCCGTCGTAGAAGCTGACAGCAGAGAAATGGCGGAATTCTGGAAAAGACGACACGAGTTGTCTGTAGAGAAGGGTCTGTTATACTGGGGCCATCGTGTGGTGATACCAAGTGAGGCGCTTGAGAAACTGTTGAAGATGCTGCACGAGTCTCACCAGGGGGCGTCTACCATGAAGACAAGGGCGAGGGCTTGACTTTGGTGGCCAGGTCTAGATCGAGACATTTGTAGAAGGGTCTCAGACTGTCGAAGCTGCGTGCAGGCTCTGCCCATGCCACCTGCACGGAACCCCGTTAGCTGGCCGATTTCGCGACAGAGGTGGTCACGGCTGCATGCCGACTACGCAGGGCCCATTGCAAACGAGATGTTGTTGGTAATCGTCGACGCACACAGCCATTGGATAGAAGCCATTCCAGTATCTCGAGCAACCGCTAATGCAACTGCCGATTGCATGCGAACCTTGTTTAGCAGGTTTGGGTTGCCCCGCACCATAGTTACGGATAACGGTACGCCCTTTACCGGTTCAGAGCTTGCTGTATTTGTGCAGAAAAATGGAATCGAGCATATTCGCACCCCGCCTTACACCCTCAAAGCAATGGTCTCGCCGAACGGGCCGTGAGAACTATCAAGGAGGGCTTGAAGAGAATGCCTGGTGTGGAGTTGGAAACTGCTTTGGCTAGAATTCTTTGCAACTACCGAAATTCGCAACAGGCTTCAGGGTTTTCACCGTCTGAACTTCTTCTTGGGTACAGTTTGCGCACAAGACTAGATATTGTCGCAGCCTAGTAGAAGACGGGAAAGTCGGCGTAGAGGACGTATGGAAGCACTTTATCAGAGCAGTCAACGCGACGTCGTTGTCGTCTCTGTTTTTCCACTCGCGCGCTACTTCAGCGTCGTTCTCATCGCCTGGCACATACCCGCAGTGACCATATAGGATGTGGTATTTGCCCCCCCTTTGAAAAAAAAGGGCATCGTCCCGATGCACCAACGTCCGAAGGCTGTGCACAGACGGTGCAAAGTTGAGGTCATGAGGAAATGTATGGCTTCATACGAAGCACATGCACAACCTCGGGCAGATGCCGCCGGCGTTTGGAGCAGTTATGGCTGTCGGGGACAACTTCATAATTAACATCGCTGATGCGGCGCAGAACTGTGTACGGGCCGAAGTATCTTCGCAGGAGCTTTTCAGACAGCCCCCGCCGACGAATCGGAGTCCAGACCCACACCTGGTCACCGACGTTGTACGTGACGGGTCTGTGTCGAAGATTGTAGTGTCGGGCATCGTATTCCTGTTGTGCTTTGATTCGCAAACGCGCAAGCTGCCTGGCTTCCTCTGCGCGTTGCGTAAACTCCTCGGCACCAGTCTCGTCGTCACCGCACTCGTGCGGCAGCATTGCGTCCAACATGGTTGTCACTTCGCGTCCGTCAACGAGGTTGAAAGGCGGCACGCGTGTTGTCTCTTGGCGAGCCGTGTTATATGCAAATGTAACATATGGTAAAATCTCGTCCCAGTTCTTGTGGTCGACGTCGATGTACATACTCATCATGTCTGCCAGAGTCTTATTCAGACGTTCTGTCAGCCCATTGGTTTGGGGATGGTAAGCCGTGGTCTTTCGGTGAGTGGTACCACTTAGTTGCAACACGGTATCCAGAAGCGCAGCCGTGAACGCAGATCCTCTGTCTTTTATGACCACTGCGGGAGCGCCATGCCTTAGGACGACGGCTTCGACGAAAAATCGCGCTGCTTCGGCTGCTGTTCCACGTTGGATAGCACCTGTTTCGGCGTAACGCGTAAGATAATCCGTGACGACGATTATCCATCTATTTCCGGCACTAGACAGTGGAAACGGACCTAAAAGGTCCATGCCAATTTGTTCGAACGGCGCTTGCGGTATCTGAACAGGATGCAGCAGTCCAGCTGGCTTGCCGGGTAGGGCTTTGCGGCCCTGGCAATCCAGGCATGTCTTTGTGTAACGTTTCACGATCGACGCAAGTCTCGGCCAATAGTACTTGAGCCTAATTCTTGCTAATGTCCGAGTGTAGCCCAAGTGACCAGCGGTCGGCTCGTTGTGACAGGCGTGTAGGACTTCGCCGCGAAGAGATGCGGGAATGACGAGTAGGTAGTTGCGGCCACTAGGTGAAAAGTTCTTTTTATACAGAACGTCGTGGCGCAAGCAGAATGAAGGCAGCCCTCTGGCGAATAACCTCAGCACGCTGCCTGTTCTTCCCTCTTCCTCCCAGGAGCCACGAAAAGCCCAAGAATCCAGCGGCTGATTCCGCCAGTTGGTACTTCGCCCCTGGAGATGCCGTCTATGTGCGCAACTACGGCATAGGAGAAAAGCGGACACCAGGCAAAGTAAAATCGACAAGTGGTGCCCGTTTAGTCACTGTAGCTACCGAAGACGGTGTCGTTCGACGCCATGTCGACCAGATCTGGAAACGTTCATTAGATACAGACGGAAGCATAGAAATATCAAGTCCCGAGGAATCGCCTCCGACGACCTTAGGGGCACTGAAAAAAGAGGCTCAAGACCCTCCCGAAGGGCCTGTTCCTGACCTTCGTCGTTCCACAAGAACCAGAAAGCCAGTGGCGCGCTACGGCTACTAGGGGAAAGGAATGCTGCAGATAACCTATTCGGAGCCACGTGCGCCTCTCCGCGCATGCGTCGATGGTCCCTCTTTCCTTATTTCTCTTTTCTCTTCTATATATATATTTCCGAGCTGGAAATAAAGCGTCTTTTTGCTCTGCGAATCGGCCTGGATTTCATCGCGTAGCTGCCGGCCTTTGGCCGGTAGAACGTAACGCAATTCTACCATACCGGCCGGATGCATCGGAACGTGCGCCCATTTCTGCCACGGCAAGACATGCTGAAGCGTGCCGCGATCTCGCACGAGCCTTTACCTCCAATGACCAAGAGCGTCAGAAGAGCACTCGCGGTGACATTACTTCTGGGCCCACCGTCCTATCTGGAGCGCTTGTGAGGCTCCTGGTTCCTTCCGCTGCACCTGGTCTCTCCGCAACGCTACGTCCCAAATATGAAGGGCCATACCATATCGTCGAACGCGCATCCCCCGTCAACTAGGTAATCGAACCTGTTGAACCGTCTTCAGACATGCGCCGTCGTGGATGAGACATTTTCAAAGTCGAGCGACTTCTCAAATATGAAGGGCCCTACCATATTGTCGAACGTGCATCCCCCGTCAACTAGGTAATCGAACCCGTTGAACCATCTTCAGACATGCGCCGTCGTGGATGAGACATTTTCAACGTCGAGTGCCTCAAGCCGTACTATGATCCACTCATAGTGAGGAGCTGTTAAGTCGCCGGACGGCTCCCTTTTCATTCCCGGGGCTAATTGTAGCGAAAAGGAACTCTATATAGTGGGCCATCCTCTCCAGCGCTCCTTGCTCGGGGAACGTCGCTCATGCTGAGAGTCCGTGCCCTTGTCTGACGGTTGGCCTAAACGAACACCTTTACACTTATAATAATTCAGAACACCGAGCAGAGTACATCTTCCCGTATTTTTTTTTCGCCTAAACTCGTTTTACCTTTCATTTTCCTTCAAACCGTCCAATTCTTGACTGATCCCCAACGGTGGGTATGCGCCATCGTACAGAGGATCATCATCAACTTGATGGTTATCTATGTCACATGCGAAGCCAAAGCTATAGACGTCGCAAATGTGTGCAAAGAGTGACGACGATGGTGTGACCACCGTAGGATGACGACGCTTGAGTGACGACGATGGTAAAAAATTAAAGCAGAAACCATCTTTTATGATTATCTCTGTCACGCGAAGCGAAAGGCATACAGACGACGTAAATGTGTGCAAAGAGTAGCGACGATAATATGACGACGCTAGTGCGACGACGACTACATGACGACCATGGGATGACGATGCTTGAGTAATGATGGTGTGACGCCTGATGACGATGGTGTGACGACTGTGGCGTGACGACCGCGGTATATGACGTCCATGATATGACGACGATGTTGTGACGACGGCGTACGCGATGTCGAAGGTGGTCTGATGCCTATGGAATATGACTATGTTAAAGTTATTGCAGTGGTATGACGACGTCATAACGACAGTTGTACGTCGACGATGGCGTGACAAATGACGTTGATGGAACGACCACGATGGCTTGACTGAGACTGTGATGACGATGTCATGTCTACAATGTCGTGACGACGTTGGAATGATGATGTCATGATGACGACTCAAAGATGGCGTGATGACGACTATATGACAACGCAGTGACAGCAACTACGTGCCTCCCCCCTCCCTTGGTTACACCCTTGGACGCTGTATGTTGGGCCAAGTTAATTTAGTGCACAAAAATTATCCTGGCTGCGGAAGAAGGCTAATGACCGAACAGCGTAGGTCTCGTATTGTATATTGTACCAAGGTTTATTTCTTTATCTCCCTCTTTTAACACTATGGCTGTGGTAGTTTGGCTAACGTACAGAAGTTTCATGTATAACTAGGTGATGTAGCATCTAGGGTCTCCTTACTTAGCCCTTAGCCGCGACACTAGACCAAAATGTTTTAACAAGCTTTCGCGAGATCAATCTTCTAACCTTCATGATGAGTATCTCATTCGTTTATCGCGGATATGCCGCGGACGGCGGCGGGTGATTTGCGTTGTTCATGTTTGAAGACAGACAAAACTGAATATAGCTTTACATACATACATACATACATACATACATACATACATACATGCATGCATACATGCATACATGCATACATGCATACATGCATACATGCATACATGCATACAAAGCGACCTTGACCAACTCGTCCAAACAGATATCCTGATTTTTGGAAATAAGATATCGCGAAAATGCGATCGGTACGTAGTGGGCTCACATTTTCAATTTCATCGTGCCGTACGTAGCAATGGCGCCTAATCTTATGCGCTGTTGGTAGCGCGCAGTCGTAAGCGTTCCTTATTAGACCGTGCCGTGAAAATGTAGGGGACATGACATGACAAGAACTTTATTTGAGTCCTGAGGGACTGAGTTTTTGGGGAGCCAAAGCCGAAGGTTCCCGAAGCTCAAGTCGGTGACTCCGCCCACGATGGGACCGCGAGATGAAGTCCCGCCGCAATGTCGTGGGCCCTCTGGACAGCCTGGAGTTGAATGTGGAGATTGCTGCTCTTGAGGGATTCCTCCCATTGTTATTTCGTGGTGGGTGAAGATGCGTTAAGGACTGGGCATTACCAGAGCATGTGTTCAAAAGAGCATGAGTCATGACCACATTTGGGGCACGACTGTGAGTGGTCAGGGTCTATCCTGTTAAGGGAGCGAGGAGTGGGATACAAACGGGCTTGCAGAAGTCTGAGTGTGCTTTCCTGAGGTTTGTTCAATTTGGGGTGTGGGGGTGGAAATGTCCTCCTGCCCAGTCGATAATGGGAAACAATTTCGTAGAAAATACATAATAGATCTTTGTGGATGTTGACCTCGTTCCAATCCTGGCTACCCGCGACAGCGCGGTACGTAAAATCGCGCGCTCTCCGGTGGGCCTGCTCGTTTGGATTACATCCGAGCGGGTTAATTGAGCCATCTAGATGGACTGGGAACCACGAGATATGGTATCCTCCTTCGCTGCTATCCCTAGTTCTTTGAAGTGCTTTGTTCACAATACTGTTCGCATGTTCAGACACGAGGGTGGTTTTTTCATAACAGCATATCATGGATATGTTTATCTTCTGTGGCTTCCTGAACTCGACGGCCTAACTTTGTGTTCATGCTGTCTGACGGTATTCAGTGTTTTTCGACACATTATGTGATAACATTTTGTTTGCAATCGACGAAGAGCAGCCGGTGCTATACTATAAGGACGGCAAATCTCACCTGTTACATGAAGTCATAAAAAAAAAAGATCTATACGCAGCTCGTAGGCGGCGTACTAGGCAGCCGCCGTCATCTAGAATATGGTATTTTCGAGATATAGCAAGGTTTAGCGTTGCGTCTGATGATGTTGTAACACTACGTCGAGGCGACATGTCGTGACGAAACATGCGAAATGTAACTTAGCAAGGTGTTGCTTCGGGCTATAGTTGGTAAACCATGGGCGCTATAATGTAAAACTATTCCAAACTTTGCTATTCCAATTCTGCAATCAGCCCTCCGCGATTGGTCAAAAGCTTTTTCGGACCACCCCACTTCACCTGTCTGTCACGCGATGTCACGAAAACCATGCTAGCTCCCCATCTTATATGGCATGTACACACTGATTATGCATGGTTGGACCGAACAAAAGAAAATAGTTATTTCCGATTCGACGACTTTTCGCCATTAGCCCTCGGCTATTGGTCAAGATTTCTCGGGCTGCACCCACTTCACCTGCCTGTCACGCAACGTCACGAAACCTCAAAAAGTCACCGCGTCAAAGTGACGTGTACGCGTTAAAGATGCATTAATATGCAGAACAAAACTGCATTTTCTTCTGAATAGCCGCAGGCTGCCCCGTTCCGAAATGAATAAAATATGGCTGCCGCCGATCGCTCAGGCACTGGCTACTCGCACGAGCCGGAGAGCATGGGTTTATTTGCGTGTAATAAAACTTTTTGCGTGGCCGTGTAACGTTTTCGAGCACTTTTGGCACGTTTACGACCTCGTTCTGCCAACTCTTCTTTGCTGAGGGTCCGTTTTAGCATCATCCTTAAGCTTGCGTTGCATGCCACCGCGATTGTCGACGAGCCACCGCAAGCTATGTAAGGGAAAACGGACCAATCGCAGACGCCGGCATCCCTCTCTTCATCCGGTTATCGATTTTCGGTGCCGTGGCTCGGCCCCATCGAATCCCTCTCCACTTGAGCGTGTTCCTCGCCTCTTGTGAGCCAATTAGATAAGACAAACCGCTCAGTGTAGGCAATGTTATTCGTTTTTCAAGCAAGCAAAAGTGATCTCCTATGAACGAGGAAATCATTTGATTGGTCTGTTGAGACAACCCTGCGGGTGACCGCCCGATGTTTGCGTCAGCGGTTACGCAAATTTGACGTCAGGAGATCGGAATAAAAACATATTGGAATAGTTTTATGTTATAGGGCCCCATAGCTTGAACTTGAGCTTGTGCCTGTCGTTTCGTGTTCCAAGTTCGTCCTGAAATACCGCGCTACAGATCTAATAGCGAAACACGCGAGACAAACAGCCCTGCAGCAGATACCAGGCCCGTAAGAACGCTGGGCGGTGTTACCATGAGACGGGGTCGATGGGAAACCGTCGGCATTTGTCAGCGCCAAATGAAAGGATTAGATATATTTAACTCGAAGTTTGCTGTCCGTTCCGCTCAGACCAATGTGTGCACCCCGTTGGGGTATGCAGACAGCTGTTCAGCAGGAACGCTAATCTACGTGTGCGCACAATCCTGCGAGGAGCGGATGCCAGAACGCTGCCCCGGCTCCGGGGAAGCCGATTGCGAGGAGTGTGACGGGTGTGCTGACTTGGCTTCGTCACTTTTGCAGCCAAATGCGCTATTATGCGCGTCTCAGACCTTCTAGCGCATGCACGTCGATTCTGTGTCAGCACGACGGAGGTGGCGCCAACGGCGACGCGTCATGAACGTGCCTCGATTCTCCATATAGTAGCTGTCGCAGTAAAGGTAAAAAGATGCCGTGGTGTGTGGAGAGGAGGAGTAAGGAGAAATGGATAATGTACATCCACGGTAGTAACCGCGACTCGAGTGGAACAGCATTCGGTACGCTGTCACGTGGGTTGTGGCAGCTAGTGAACACTAGTGTAGCGGTATGCTTATAGGGTCATTCCACGCGAAACGTCGCATGCCCAAACACCGATCATCGCTGATTTTCATGAAAAATTTTGGGCTAGCTGGCTTTCGTGTGAATAATGTTTCGGCGAAGTATTTTCATCGAAAAACCTTTTTTAATGACGGGAGCGCTCTTTGAAGTTTCGGGAGGAAGCAAAAGTGGGTTGGAGGTAAAATTTTTTTATTCATGTATAAAAGTAGGTGCGATAACAAACTTTATTTTAGACATTATACTGGCATCTTTCTTTCATCTTATGTTATAATTAAATGCAATTTTGAATTTTCCGCATTTATTTGGCTCAGTAAAGAAAAAGCAAGGAAAGTTCCGTTTTCAGAAATTTTTTGCATAAGTTGCGTTAACTTTTTAGCTATCCCTCATTATCCCTCAAGAGAAAAGTGTATAATAGCTGTGTCTTACCAGTACTCACCTACGGGGCAGAAACATGGAGGCTTACGAAAAGGGTTCTACTCAAATTGAGGACGACGCAACGAGCTATGGAAAGAAGAATGATAGGTGTAACGTTAAGGGATAAGAAAAGAGCAGATTGGGTGAGGGAACAAACGCGAGTTAATGACATCTTAGTTGAAATCAAGAAAAAGAAATGGGCATGGGCAGGACATGTAATGAGGAGGGAAGATAACCGATGGTCATAAAGGGTTACGGACTGGATTCCAAGGGAAGGGAAGCGTAGCAGGGGGCGGCAGAAAGTTAGGTGGGCGGATGAGATTAAGAAGTTTGCAGGGACGGCATGGCCACAATTAGTACATGACCGGGGCTGTTGGAGAAATATGGGAGAGGCCTTTGCCCTGCAGTGGGCGTAACCAGGCTGATGATGATGATGATGATGAATTTTTCTACCTTTTTGCCTGTTGCTACATTGCATTCTAAAAATACTTCCAAATTATTATGAAATATATTTTAAATGAAGCGTCAACACGCTTCATTTCCAAAGCGTGTTGACGGTCGCGCTCTTCTTTTTTCTCTTGTTGCTCTCGCTCTTTTTGTTCTTTAAGTTCGCGCTCCTGTTTCTCTTTTTGCTCTTTAAGTTCGCGCTCCTGTCTTTTTGCCCTCTCCTCAATGGTCTCAAGGCATTCCGACAGCTCGTCATCCTCAGCCTCTAACTCAAGAATAGCCCTTAGCAGTTCTGGTTTTCTGAGTTTGTCTGAGACATCGAGACCCAACTCTCTTGCAAGCTCCAGCAATTTCGGTTTGCGCAACGACTTCAAATCCATGGCTGCTCTGAATGCTGCTTTCTCTACTGCCTACTATTGTCTTGCCGCAAACTAACCCGGCAGCAACGACAACCACAATTACCAGCTCTGTTTCTGACACTAACAAAAGCCTGGCAAAACTCAGAAGAAGAAAGTCCCGCACTCACCAAACCTCGCAGCCAAGAATTCAGCGCAGTCGTTCCGCTGCAGGCAACCAGTCATCACACAGGGCTCGTTGCACTGCTCCCGGATCGTCGTTGAGCTGCTCAGCATACAGTCAACCGCATATCTTCGCTGCTGGCCTCCGTTGTCGCGATCTCACCGCTGGCAGGCAGTTGTTGGGAACTCAGCGCTGACGCCCGTTGTTGCACCTGGGTCGCGAGCCCCAAGGGTAGCGTTGGCCTGGCGGCCTGGGGCACAACTGGAAGCATCCGAAGGTCCCGGCAAAGCATGAGTCGACTGGTAACAGAACAACTTGTTTATTCAAGCATAGCATAAGAGCGGGCGGTCAGGTCGACCGAAGTAGAGAGACGGGAGTGCACGTTACTCAACAGAAGAAATCGGAGCCTCTCTTGGCGTCCGGGGGCAGCTGCTTTTATACTCTCGCAGTTGAGGGCAAGAAGGAACGCCTCTATAGGCGCGCACGTGACTGTGCCGCTCGGACACGTTGGGATGAGAAGGTGGCGCAGCCGCCGGGCCGGTGCCGCTCGGGCACGTTGGGATGAGTGGGTGACGCATCCGCCGGGCCGGCGCCGACCAGACCTCCTCGCTTCACAGTTGGGGGAGCTCCTCTCCCCGGCTGCCGCGCTTCGACAAGCGTGGGCACCAACATGCACATACACACAACACGCACACGAAGACACGTGGCATTGGAACATGCCTGGACGCGCTTGGCGGGGAGGCGTAGCGGCGGCGCCGAACGGGCCAAAATGTCTGCCGCTTTGAACGAAGCCCCAGCGTCCGTTGCATCCGCGCCGGCTATACCGCGCGTCGTAGGCGAAACGTAACAAGGGCGAGGGCTTGACTTTGGTGGCCAGGTCTAGATCGAGACATTTGTAGAAGGGTCTCAGACTGTCGAAGCTGCGTGCAGGCTCTGCCCATGCCACCTGCACGGAACCCCGTTAGCTGGCCGATTTCGCGACAGAGGTGGTCACGGCTGCATGCCGACTACGCAGGGCCCATTGCAAACAAGATGTTGTTGGTAATCGTCGACGCACACAGCCATTCGATAGAAGCCATTCCAGTATCTCGAGCAACCGCTAATGCAACTGCCGATTGCATGCGAACCTTGTTTAGCAGGTTTGGGTTGCCCCGCACCATAGTTACGGATAACGGTACGCCCTTTACCGGTTCAGAGCTTGCTGTATTTGTGCAGAAAAATGGAATCGAGCATATTCGCACCCCGCCTTACACCCTCAAAGCAATGGTCTCGCCGAACGGGCCGTGAGAACTATCAAGGAGGGCTTGAAGAGAATGCCTGGTGTGGAGTTGGAAACTGCTTTGGCTAGAATTCTTTGTAACTACCGAAATTCGCAACAGGCTTCAGGGTTTTCACCGTCTGAACTTCTTCTTGGGTACAGTTTGCGCACAAGACTAGATATGCGTCTTCCTCCCAGGAGCCACGAAAAGCCCAAGAATCCAGCGGCTGATTCCGCCAGTTGGTACTTCGCCCCTGGAGATGCCGTCTATGTGCGCAACTACGGCATAGGAGAAAAGCGGACACCAGGCAAAGTAAAATCGACAAGTGGTGCCCGTTTAGTCACTGTAGCTACCGAAGACGGTGTCGTTCGACGCCATGTCGACCAGATCTGGAAACGTTCATTAGATACAGACGGAAGCATAGAAATATCAAGTCCCGAGGAATCGCCTCCGACGACCTTAGGGGCACCGAAAAAAGAGGCTCAAGACCCTCCCGAAGGGCCTGTTCCTGACCTTCGTCGTTCCACAAGAACCAGAAAGCCAGTGGCGCGCTACGGCTACTAGGGGAAAGGAATGCTGCAGATAACCTATTCGGAGCCACGTGCGCCTCTCCGCGCATGCGTCGATGGTCCCTCTTACCTTATTTCTCTTTTCTCTTCTATATATATATATTTCCGAGCTGGAAATAAAGCGTCTTTTTGCTCTGCGAATCGGCCTGGATTTCATCGCGTAGCTGCCGGCCTTTGGCCGGTAGAACGTAACGCAATTCTACCATACCGGCCGGATGCATCGGAACGTGCGCCCATTTCTGCCACGGCGAGACATGCTGAAGCGTGCCGCGATCTCGCACGAGCCTTTACCTCCAATGACCAAGAGCGTCAGAAGAGCACTCGCGGTGACATTACTTCTGGGCCCACCGTCCTATCTGGAGCGCTTGTGAGGCTCCTGGTTCCTTCCGCTGCACCTGGTCTCTCCGCAACGCTACTTCCAAAATATGAAGGGCCATACCATATCGTCGAACGCGCATCCCCCGACAACTAGGTAATCGAACCTGTTGAACCGTCTTCAGACATGCGCCGTCGTGGATGAGACATTTTCAAAGTCGAGCGACTTCTCAAATATGAAGGGCCCTACCATATTGTCGAACGTGCATCCCCCGTCAACTAGGTAATCGAACCCGTTGAACCATCTTCAGACATGCGCCGTCGTGGATGACATTTTCAACGTCGAGTGCCTCAAGCCGTACTATGATCCACTCATAGTGAGGAGCTGTTAAGTCGCCGGACGGCTCCCTTTTCATTCCCGGGGCCAATTGCAGCGAAAAGGAACTCTATATAGTGGGCCATCCTCTCCAGCGCTCCTTGGTCGGGGAACGTCGCTCATGCTGAGAGTCCGCGCCCTTGTCTGACGGTTGGCCTAAACGAACACCTTTACACTTATAATAATTCAGAACACCGAGCAGAGTACATCTTCCCGTATTTTTTTTCGCCTAAACTCGTTTTACCTTTCATTTTCCTTCAAACCGTCCAATTCTTGACTGATCCCCAACGGTGGGTATGCGCCATCGTACAGAGGATCATCATCAACTTGATGGTTATCTATGTCACATGCGAAGCCAAAGCTATAGACGTCGCAAATGTGTGCAAAGAGTGACGACGATGGTGTGACCACCGTAGGATGACGACGCTTGAGTGACGACAATGGTAAAAAATTAAAGCAGAAACCATCCTTTATGATTATCTCTGTCACGCGAAGCGAAAGGCATACAGACGACGTAAATGTGTGCAAAGAGTGGCGACGATAATATGACGACGTTAGTGTGACGACGACTACATGACGACCATGGGATGACGATGCTTGAGTAATGATGGTGTGACGCCTGATGACGATGGTGTGACGACTGTGGCGTGACGACCGCGGTATATGACGTCCATGATATGACGACGATGTTGTGAGGACGGCGTACGCGATGTCGAAGGTGGTCTGATGCCTATGGAATATGACGATGTTAAAGTTATTGCAGTGGTATGACGACGTCATAACGACAGTTGTACGTCGACGATGGCGTGACAAATGACGTTGATGGAACGACCACGATGGCTTGACTGAGACTGTGATGACGATGTGATGTCTACAATGTCGTGACGACGTTGGAATGATGATGTCATGATGACGACTCAAAGATGGCGTGATGACGACTATATGACAACGCAGTGACAGCAACTACGTGCCTCCCCCCTCCCTTGGTTACACCCTTGGCCGCTGTATGTTGGGCCAGGTTAATTTAGTGCACAAAAATTATCCTGGCTGCGGAAGAAGGCTAATGACCGAACAGCGTAGGTCTCGTATTGTATATTGTACCAAGGTTTATTTCTTTATCTCCCTCTTTTAACACTATGGCTGTGGTAGTTTGGCTAACGTACAGAAGTTTCATGTATAACTAGGTGATGTAGCATCTAGGGTCTCCTTACTTAGCCCTTAGCCGCGACACTAGACCAAAATGTTTTAACAAGCTTTCGCGAGATCAATCTTCTAACCTTCATGATGAGTATCTCATTCGTTTATCGCGGATATGCCGCGGACGGCGGCGGGTGATTTGCGTTGTTCATGTTTGAAGACAGACAAAACTGAATATAGCTTTACATACATACATACATACATACATACATACATACATACATGCATGCATACATGCATACATGCATACATGCATACATGCATACATGCATACATGCATACAAAGCGACCTTGACCAACTCGTCCAAACAGATATCCTGATTTTTGGAAATAAGATATCGCGAAAATGCGATCGGTACGTAGTGGGCTCACATTTTCAATTTCATCGTGCCGTACGTAGCAATGGCGCCTAATCTTATGCGCTGTTGGTAGCGCGCAGTCGTAAGCGTTCCTTATTAGACCGTGCCGTGAAAATGTAGGGGACATGACATGACAAGAACTTTATTTGAGTCCTGAGGGACTGAGTTTTTGGGGAGCCAAAGCCGAAGGTTCCCGAAGCTCAAGTCGGTGACTCCGCCCACGATGGGACCGCGAGATGAAGTCCCGCCGCAATGTCGTGGGCCCTCTGGACAGCCTGGAGTTGAATGTGGAGATTGCTGCTCTTGAGGGATTCCTCCCATTGTTATTTCGTGGTGGGTGAAGATGCGTTAAGGACTGGGCATTACCAGAGCATGTGTTCAAAAGAGCATGAGTCATGACCACATTTGGGGCACGACTGTGAGTGGTCAGGGTCTATCCTGTTAAGGGAGCGAGGAGTGGGATACAAACGGGCTTGCAGAAGTCTGAGTGTGCTTTCCTGAGGTTTGTTCAATTTGGGGTGTGGGGGTGGAAATGTCCTCCTGCCCAGTCGATAATGGGAAACAATTTCGTAGAAAATACATAATAGATCTTTGTGGATGTTGACCTCGTTCCAATCCTGGCTACCCGCGACAGCGCGGTACGTAAAATCGCGCGCTCTCCGGTGGGCCTGCTCGTTTGGATTACATCCGAGCGGGTTAATTGAGCCATCTAGATGGACTGGGAACCACGAGATATGGTATCCTCCTTCGCTGCTATCCCTAGTTCTTTGAAGTGCTTTGTTCACAATACTGTTCGCATGTTCAGACACGAGGGTGGTTTTTTCATAACAGCATATCATGGATATGTTTATCTTCTGTGGCTTCCTGAACTCGACGGCCTAACTTTGTGTTCATGCTGTCTGACGGTATTCAGTGTTTTTCGACACATTATGTGATAACATTTTGTTTGCAATCGACGAAGAGCAGCCGGTGCTATACTATAAGGACGGCAAATCTCACCTGTTACATGAAGTCATAAAAAAAAAAAGATCTATACGCAGCTCGTAGGCGGCGTACTAGGCAGCCGCCGTCATCTAGAATATGGTATTTTCGAGATATAGCAAGGTTTAGCGTTGCGTCTGATGATGTTGTAACACTACGTCGAGGCGACATGTCGTGACGAAACATGCGAAATGTAACTTAGCAAGGTGTTGCTTCGGGCTATAGTTGGTAAACCATGGGCGCTATAATGTAAAACTATTCCAAACTTTGCTATTCCAATTCTGCAATCAGCCCTCCGCGATTGGTCAAAAGCTTTTTCGGACCACCCCACTTCACCTGTCTGTCACGCGATGTCACGAAAACCATGCTAGCTCCCCATCTTATATGGCATGTACACACTGATTATGCATGGTTGGACCGAACAAAAGAAAATAGTTATTTCCGATTCGACGACTTTTCGCCATTAGCCCTCGGCTATTGGTCAAGATTTCTCGGGCTGCACCCACTTCACCTGCCTGTCACGCAACGTCACGAAACCTCAAAAAGTCACCGCGTCAAAGTGACGTGTACGCGTTAAAGATGCATTAATATGCAGAACAAAACTGCATTTTCTTCTGAATAGCCGCAGGCTGCCCCGTTCCGAAATGAATAAAATATGGCTGCCGCCGATCGCTCAGGCACTGGCTACTCGCACGAGCCGGAGAGCATGGGTTTATTTGCGTGTAATAAAACTTTTTGCGTGGCCGTGTAACGTTTTCGAGCACTTTTGGCACGTTTACGACCTCGTTCTGCCAACTCTTCTTTGCTGAGGGTCCGTTTTAGCATCATCCTTAAGCTTGCGTTGCATGCCACCGCGATTGTCGACGAGCCACCGCAAGCTATGTAAGGGAAAACGGACCAATCGCAGACGCCGGCATCCCTCTCTTCATCCGGTTATCGATTTTCGGTGCCGTGGCTCGGCCCCATCGAATCCCTCTCCACTTGAGCGTGTTCCTCGCCTCTTGTGAGCCAATTAGATAAGACAAACCGCTCAGTGTAGGCAATGTTATTCGTTTTTCAAGCAAGCAAAAGTGATCTCCTATGAACGAGGAAATCATTTGATTGGTCTGTTGAGACAACCCTGCGGGTGACCGCCCGATGTTTGCGTCAGCGGTTACGCAAATTTGACGTCAGGAGATCGGAATAAAAACATATTGGAATAGTTTTATGTTATAGGGCCCCATAGCTTGAACTTGAGCTTGTGCCTGTCGTTTCGTGTTCCAAGTTCGTCCTGAAATACCGCGCTACAGATCTAATAGCGAAACACGCGAGACAAACAGCCCTGCAGCAGATACCAGGCCCGTAAGAACGCTGGGCGGTGTTACCATGAGACGGGGTCGATGGGAAACCGTCGGCATTTGTCAGCGCCAAATGAAAGGATTAGATATATTTAACTCGAAGTTTGCTGTCCGTTCCGCTCAGACCAATGTGTGCACCCCGTTGGGGTATGCAGACAGCTGTTCAGCAGGAACGCTAATCTACGTGTGCGCACAATCCTGCGAGGAGCGGATGCCAGAACGCTGCCCCGGCTCCGGGGAAGCCGATTGCGAGGAGTGTGACGGGTGTGCTGACTTGGCTTCGTCACTTTTGCAGCCAAATGCGCTATTATGCGCGTCTCAGACCTTCTAGCGCATGCACGTCGATTCTGTGTCAGCACGACGGAGGTGGCGCCAACGGCGACGCGTCATGAACGTGCCTCGATTCTCCATATAGTAGCTGTCGCAGTAAAGGTAAAAAGATGCCGTGGTGTGTGGAGAGGAGGAGTAAGGAGAAATGGATAATGTACATCCACGGTAGTAACCGCGACTCGAGTGGAACAGCATTCGGTACGCTGTCACGTGGGTTGTGGCAGCTAGTGAACACTAGTGTAGCGGTATGCTTATAGGGTCATTCCACGCGAAACGTCGCATGCCCAAACACCGATCATCGCTGATTTTCATGAAAAATTTTGGGCTAGCTGGCTTTCGTGTGAATAATGTTTCGGCGAAGTATTTTCATCGAAAAACCTTTTTTAATGACGGGAGCGCTCTTTGAAGTTTCGGGAGGAAGCAAAAGTGGGTTGGAGGTAAAATTTTTTTATTCATGTATAAAAGTAGGTGCGATAACAAACTTTATTTTAGACATTATACTGGCATCTTTCTTTCATCTTATGTTATAATTAAATGCAATTTTGAATTTTCCGCATTTATTTGGCTCAGTAAAGAAAAAGCAAGGAAAGTTCCGTTTTCAGAAATTTTTTGCATAAGTTGCGTTAACTTTTTAGCTATCCCTCATTATCCCTCAAGAGAAAAGTGTATAATAGCTGTGTCTTACCAGTACTCACCTACGGGGCAGAAACATGGAGGCTTACGAAAAGGGTTCTACTCAAATTGAGGACGACGCAACGAGCTATGGAAAGAAGAATGATAGGTGTAACGTTAAGGGATAAGAAAAGAGCAGATTGGGTGAGGGAACAAACGCGAGTTAATGACATCTTAGTTGAAATCAAGAAAAAGAAATGGGCATGGGCAGGACATGTAATGAGGAGGGAAGATAACCGATGGTCATAAAGGGTTACGGACTGGATTCCAAGGGAAGGGAAGCGTAGCAGGGGGCGGCAGAAAGTTAGGTGGGCGGATGAGATTAAGAAGTTTGCAGGGACGGCATGGCCACAATTAGTACATGACCGGGGCTGTTGGAGAAATATGGGAGAGGCCTTTGCCCTGCAGTGGGCGTAACCAGGCTGATGATGATGATGATGATGAATTTTTCTACCTTTTTGCCTGTTGCTACATTGCATTCTAAAAATACTTCCAAATTATTATGAAATATATTTTAAATGAAGCGTCAACACGCTTCATTTCCAAAGCGTGTTGACGGTCGCGCTCTTCTTTTTTCTCTTGTTGCTCTCGCTCTTTTTGTTCTTTAAGTTCGCGCTCCTGTTTCTCTTTTTGCTCTTTAAGTTCGCGCTCCTGTCTTTTTGCCCTCTCCTCAATGGTCTCAAGGCATTCCGACAGCTCGTCATCCTCAGCCTCTAACTCAAGAATAGCCCTTAGCAGTTCTGGTTTTCTGAGTTTGTCTGAGACATCGAGACCCAACTCTCTTGCAAGCTCCAGCAATTTCGGTTTGCGCAACGACTTCAAATCCATGGCTGCTCTGAATGCTGCTTTCTCTACTGCCTACTATTGTCTTGCCGCAAACTAACCCGGCAGCAACGACAACCACAATTACCAGCTCTGTTTCTGACACTAACAAAAGCCTGGCAAAACTCAGAAGAAGAAAGTCCCGCACTCACCAAACCTCGCAGCCAAGAATTCAGCGCAGTCGTTCCGCTGCAGGCAACCAGTCATCACACAGGGCTCGTTGCACTGCTCCCGGATCGTCGTTGAGCTGCTCAGCATACAGTCAACCGCATATCTTCGCTGCTGGCCTCCGTTGTCGCGATCTCACCGCTGGCAGGCAGTTGTTGGGAACTCAGCGCTGACGCCCGTTGTTGCACCTGGGTCGCGAGCCCCAAGGGTAGCGTTGGCCTGGCGGCCTGGGGCACAACTGGAAGCATCCGAAGGTCCCGGCAAAGCATGAGTCGACTGGTAACAGAACAACTTGTTTATTCAAGCATAGCATAAGAGCGGGCGGTCAGGTCGACCGAAGTAGAGAGACGGGAGTGCACGTTACTCAACAGAAGAAATCGGAGCCTCTCTTGGCGTCCGGGGGCAGCTGCTTTTATACTCTCGCAGTTGAGGGCAAGAAGGAACGCCTCTATAGGCGCGCACGTGACTGTGCCGCTCGGACACGTTGGGATGAGAAGGTGGCGCAGCCGCCGGGCCGGTGCCGCTCGGGCACGTTGGGATGAGTGGGTGACGCATCCGCCGGGCCGGCGCCGACCAGACCTCCTCGCTTCACAGTTGGGGGAGCTCCTCTCCCCGGCTGCCGCGCTTCGACAAGCGTGGGCACCAACATGCACATACACACAACACGCACACGAAGACACGTGGCATTGGAACATGCCTGGACGCGCTTGGCGGGGAGGCGTAGCGGCGGCGCCGAACGGGCCAAAATGTCTGCCGCTTTGAACGAAGCCCCAGCGTCCGTTGCATCCGCGCCGGCTATACCGCGCGTCGTAGGCGAAACGTAACAAGGGCGAGGGCTTGACTTTGGTGGCCAGGTCTAGATCGAGACATTTGTAGAAGGGTCTCAGACTGTCGAAGCTGCGTGCAGGCTCTGCCCATGCCACCTGCACGGAACCCCGTTAGCTGGCCGATTTCGCGACAGAGGTGGTCACGGCTGCATGCCGACTACGCAGGGCCCATTGCAAACAAGATGTTGTTGGTAATCGTCGACGCACACAGCCATTCGATAGAAGCCATTCCAGTATCTCGAGCAACCGCTAATGCAACTGCCGATTGCATGCGAACCTTGTTTAGCAGGTTTGGGTTGCCCCGCACCATAGTTACGGATAACGGTACGCCCTTTACCGGTTCAGAGCTTGCTGTATTTGTGCAGAAAAATGGAATCGAGCATATTCGCACCCCGCCTTACACCCTCAAAGCAATGGTCTCGCCGAACGGGCCGTGAGAACTATCAAGGAGGGCTTGAAGAGAATGCCTGGTGTGGAGTTGGAAACTGCTTTGGCTAGAATTCTTTGTAACTACCGAAATTCGCAACAGGCTTCAGGGTTTTCACCGTCTGAACTTCTTCTTGGGTACAGTTTGCGCACAAGACTAGATATGCGTCTTCCTCCCAGGAGCCACGAAAAGCCCAAGAATCCAGCGGCTGATTCCGCCAGTTGGTACTTCGCCCCTGGAGATGCCGTCTATGTGCGCAACTACGGCATAGGAGAAAAGCGGACACCAGGCAAAGTAAAATCGACAAGTGGTGCCCGTTTAGTCACTGTAGCTACCGAAGACGGTGTCGTTCGACGCCATGTCGACCAGATCTGGAAACGTTCATTAGATACAGACGGAAGCATAGAAATATCAAGTCCCGAGGAATCGCCTCCGACGACCTTAGGGGCACCGAAAAAAGAGGCTCAAGACCCTCCCGAAGGGCCTGTTCCTGACCTTCGTCGTTCCACAAGAACCAGAAAGCCAGTGGCGCGCTACGGCTACTAGGGGAAAGGAATGCTGCAGATAACCTATTCGGAGCCACGTGCGCCTCTCCGCGCATGCGTCGATGGTCCCTCTTACCTTATTTCTCTTTTCTCTTCTATATATATATATTTCCGAGCTGGAAATAAAGCGTCTTTTTGCTCTGCGAATCGGCCTGGATTTCATCGCGTAGCTGCCGGCCTTTGGCCGGTAGAACGTAACGCAATTCTACCATACCGGCCGGATGCATCGGAACGTGCGCCCATTTCTGCCACGGCGAGACATGCTGAAGCGTGCCGCGATCTCGCACGAGCCTTTACCTCCAATGACCAAGAGCGTCAGAAGAGCACTCGCGGTGACATTACTTCTGGGCCCACCGTCCTATCTGGAGCGCTTGTGAGGCTCCTGGTTCCTTCCGCTGCACCTGGTCTCTCCGCAACGCTACTTCCAAAATATGAAGGGCCATACCATATCGTCGAACGCGCATCCCCCGACAACTAGGTAATCGAACCTGTTGAACCGTCTTCAGACATGCGCCGTCGTGGATGAGACATTTTCAAAGTCGAGCGACTTCTCAAATATGAAGGGCCCTACCATATTGTCGAACGTGCATCCCCCGTCAACTAGGTAATCGAACCCGTTGAACCATCTTCAGACATGCGCCGTCGTGGATGACATTTTCAACGTCGAGTGCCTCAAGCCGTACTATGATCCACTCATAGTGAGGAGCTGTTAAGTCGCCGGACGGCTCCCTTTTCATTCCCGGGGCCAATTGCAGCGAAAAGGAACTCTATATAGTGGGCCATCCTCTCCAGCGCTCCTTGGTCGGGGAACGTCGCTCATGCTGAGAGTCCGCGCCCTTGTCTGACGGTTGGCCTAAACGAACACCTTTACACTTATAATAATTCAGAACACCGAGCAGAGTACATCTTCCCGTATTTTTTTTCGCCTAAACTCGTTTTACCTTTCATTTTCCTTCAAACCGTCCAATTCTTGACTGATCCCCAACGGTGGGTATGCGCCATCGTACAGAGGATCATCATCAACTTGATGGTTATCTATGTCACATGCGAAGCCAAAGCTATAGACGTCGCAAATGTGTGCAAAGAGTGACGACGATGGTGTGACCACCGTAGGATGACGACGCTTGAGTGACGACAATGGTAAAAAATTAAAGCAGAAACCATCCTTTATGATTATCTCTGTCACGCGAAGCGAAAGGCATACAGACGACGTAAATGTGTGCAAAGAGTGGCGACGATAATATGACGACGTTAGTGTGACGACGACTACATGACGACCATGGGATGACGATGCTTGAGTAATGATGGTGTGACGCCTGATGACGATGGTGTGACGACTGTGGCGTGACGACCGCGGTATATGACGTCCATGATATGACGACGATGTTGTGAGGACGGCGTACGCGATGTCGAAGGTGGTCTGATGCCTATGGAATATGACGATGTTAAAGTTATTGCAGTGGTATGACGACGTCATAACGACAGTTGTACGTCGACGATGGCGTGACAAATGACGTTGATGGAACGACCACGATGGCTTGACTGAGACTGTGATGACGATGTGATGTCTACAATGTCGTGACGACGTTGGAATGATGATGTCATGATGACGACTCAAAGATGGCGTGATGACGACTATATGACAACGCAGTGACAGCAACTACGTGCCTCCCCCCTCCCTTGGTTACACCCTTGGCCGCTGTATGTTGGGCCAGGTTAATTTAGTGCACAAAAATTATCCTGGCTGCGGAAGAAGGCTAATGACCGAACAGCGTAGGTCTCGTATTGTATATTGTACCAAGGTTTATTTCTTTATCTCCCTCTTTTAACACTATGGCTGTGGTAGTTTGGCTAACGTACAGAAGTTTCATGTATAACTAGGTGATGTAGCATCTAGGGTCTCCTTACTTAGCCCTTAGCCGCGACACTAGACCAAAATGTTTTAACAAGCTTTCGCGAGATCAATCTTCTAACCTTCATGATGAGTATCTCATTCGTTTATCGCGGATATGCCGCGGACGGCGGCGGGTGATTTGCGTTGTTCATGTTTGAAGACAGACAAAACTGAATATAGCTTTACATACATACATACATACATACATACATACATACATACATGCATGCATACATGCATACATGCATACATGCATACATGCATACATGCATACAAAGCGACCTTGACCAACTCGTCCAAACAGATATCCTGATTTTTGGAAATAAGATATCGCGAAAATGCGATCGGTACGTAGTGGGCTCACATTTTCAATTTCATCGTGCCGTACGTAGCAATGGCGCCTAATCTTATGCGCTGTTGGTAGCGCGCAGTCGTAAGCGTTCCTTATTAGACCGTGCCGTGAAAATGTAGGGGACATGACATGACAAGAACTTTATTTGAGTCCTGAGGGACTGAGTTTTTGGGGAGCCAAAGCCGAAGGTTCCCGAAGCTCAAGTCGGTGACTCCGCCCACGATGGGACCGCGAGATGAAGTCCCGCCGCAATGCCGTGGGCCCTCTGGACAGCCTGGAGTTGAATGTGGAGATTGCTGCTCTTGAGGGATTCCTCCCATTGTTCTTTCGTGGTGGGTGAAGATGCGTTAAGGACTGGGCATTACCAGAGCATGTGTTCAAAAGAGCATGAGTCATGACCACATTTGGGGCACGACTGTGAGTGGTCAGGGTCTATCCTGTTAAGGGAGCGAGGAGTGGGATACAAACGGGCTTGCAGAAGTCTGAGTGTGCTGTCCTGAGGTTTGTTCAATTTGGGGTGTGGGGGTGGAAATGTCCTCCTGCCCAGTCGATAATGGGAAACAATTTCGTAGAAAATACATAATAGATCTTTGTGGATGTTGACCTCGTTCCAATCCTGGCTACCCGCGACAGCGCGGTACGTAAAATCGCGCGCTCTCCGGTGGGCCTGCTCGTTTGGATTACATCCGAGCGGGTTAATTGAGCCATCTAGATGGACTGGGAACCACGAGATATGGTATCCTCCTTCGCTGCTATCCCTAGTTCTTTGAAGTGCTTTGTTCACAATACTGTTCGCATGTTCAGACACGAGGGTGGTTTTTTCATAACAGCATATCATGGATATGTTTATCTTCTGTGGCTTCCTGAACTCGACGGCCTAACTTTGTGTTCATGCTGTCTGACGGTATTCAGTGTTTTTCGACACATTATGTGATACCATTTTGTTTGCAATCGACGAAGAGCAGCCGGTGCTATACTATAAGGACGGCAAATCTCACCTGTTACATGAAGTCATAAAAAAAAAGATCTATACGCAGCTCGTAGGCGGCGTACTAGGCAGCCGCCGTCATCTAGAATATGGTATTTTCGAGATATAGCAAGGTTTAGCGTTGCGTCTGATGATGTTGTAACACTACGTCGAGGCGACATGTCGTGACGAAACATGCGAAATGTAACTTAGCAAGGTGTTGCTTCGGGCTATAGTTGGTAAACCATGGGCGCTATAATGTAAAACTATTCCAAACTTTTCTATTCCAATTCTGCAATCAGCCCTCCGCGATTGGTCAAAAGCTTTTTCGGACCACCCCACTTCACCTGTCTGTCACGCGATGTCACGAAAACCATGCTAGCTCCCCATCTTATATGGCATGTACACACTGATTATGCATGGTTGGACCGAACAAAAGAAAATAGTTATTTCCGATTCGACGACTTTTCGCCATTAGCCCTCGGCTATTGGTCAAGATTTCTCGGGCTGCACCCACTTCACCTGCCTGTCACGCAACGTCACGAAACCTCAAAAAGTCACCGCGTCAAAGTGACGTGTACGCGTTAAAGATGCATTAATATGCAGAACAAAACTGCATTTTCTTCTGAATAGCCGCAGGCTGCCCCGTTCCGAAATGAATAAAATATGGCTGCCGCCGATCGCTCAGGCACTGGCTACTCGCACGAGCCGGAGAGCATGGGTTTATTTGCGTGTAATAAAACTTTTTGCGTGGCCGTGTAACGTTTTCGAGCACTTTTGGCACGTTTACGACCTCGTTCTGCCAACTCTTCTTTGCTGAGGGTCCGTTTTAGCATCATCCTTAAGCTTGCGTTGCATGCCACCGCGATTGTCGACGAGCCACCGCAAGCTATGTAAGGGAAAACGGACCAATCGCAGACGCCGGCATCCCTCTCTTCATCCGGTTATCGATTTTCGGTGCCGTGGCTCGGCCCCATCGAATCCCTCTCCACTTGAGCGTGTTCCTCGCCTCTTGTGAGCCAATTAGATAAGACAAACCGCTCAGTGTAGGCAATGTTATTCGTTTTTCAAGCAAGCAAAAGTGATCTCCTATGAACGAGGAAATCATTTGATTGGTCTGTTGAGACAACCCTGCGGGTGACCGCCCGATGTTTGCGTCAGCGGTTACGCAAATTTGACGTCAGGAGATCGGAATAAAAACATATTGGAATAGTTTTATGTTATAGGGCCCCATAGCTTGAACTTGAGCTTGTGCCTGTCGTTTCGTGTTCCAAGTTCGTCCTGAAATACCGCGCTACAGATCTAATAGCGAAACACGCGAGACAAACAGCCCTGCAGCAGATACCAGGCCCGTAAGAACGCTGGGCGGTGTTACCATGAGACGGGGTCGATGGGAAACCGTCGGCATTTGTCAGCGCCAAATGAAAGGATTAGATATATTTAACTCGAAGTTTGCTGTCCGTTCCGCTCAGACCAATGTGTGCACCCCGTTGGGGTATGCAGACAGCTGTTCAGCAGGAACGCTAATCTACGTGTGCGCACAATCCTGCGAGGAGCGGATGCCAGAACGCTGCCCCGGCTCCGGGGAAGCCGATTGCGAGGAGTGTGACGGGTGTGCTGACTTGGCTTCGTCACTTTTGCAGCCAAATGCGCTATTATGCGCGTCTCAGACCTTCTAGCGCATGCACGTCGATTCTGTGTCAGCACGATGGAGGTGGCGCCAACGGCGACGCGTCATGAACGTGCCTCGATTCTCCATATAGTAGCTGTCGCAGTAAAGGTAAAAAGATGCCGTGGTGTGTGGAGAGGAGGAGTAAGGAGAAATGGATAATGTACATCCACGGTAGTAACCGCGACTCGAGTGGAACAGCATTCGGTACGCTGTCACGTGGGTTGTGGCAGCTAGTGAACACTAGTGTAGCGGTATGCTTATAGGGTCATTCCACGCGAAACGTCGCATGCCCAAACACCGATCATCGCTGATTTTCATGAAAAATTTTGGGCTAGCTGGCTTTCGTGTGAATAATGTTTCGGCGAAGTATTTTCATCGAAAAACCTTTTTTAATGACGGGAGCGCTCTTTGAAGTTTCGGGAGGAAGCAAAAGTGGGTTGGAGGTAAAATTTTTTTATTCATGTATAAAAGTAGGTGCGATAACAAACTTTATTTTAGACATTATACTGGCATCTTTCTTTCATCTTATGTTATAATTGAATGCAATTTTGAATTTTCCGCATTTATTTGGCTCAGTAAAGAAAAAGCAAGGAAAGTTCCGTTTTCAGAAATTTTTGCATAAGTTGCGTTAACTTTTTAGCTATCCCTCATTATCCCTCAAGAGAAAAGTGTATAATAGCTGTGTCTTACCAGTACTCACCTACGGGGCAGAAACATGGAGGCTTACGAAAAGGGTTCTACTCAAATTGAGGACGACGCAACGAGCTATGGAAAGAAGAATGATAGGTGTAACGTTAAGGGATAAGAAAAGAGCAGATTGGGTGAGGGAACAAACGCGAGTTAATGACATCTTAGTTGAAATCAAGAAAAGAAATGGGCATGGGCAGGACATGTAATGAGGAGGGAAGATAACCGATGGTCATTAAGGGTTACGGACTGGATTCCAAGGGAAGGGAAGCGTAGCAGGGGGCGGCAGAAAGTTAGGTGGGCGGATGAGATTAAGAAGTTTGCAGGGACGGCATGGCCACAATTAGTACATGACCGGGGCTGTTGGAGAAATATGGGAGAGGCCTTTGCCCTGCAGTGGGCGTAACCAGGCTGATGATGATGATGATGATGAATTTTTCTACCTTTTTGCCTGTTGCTACATTGCATTCTAAAAATACTTCCAAATTATTATGAAATATATTTTAAATGAAGCGTCAACACGCTTCATTTCCAAAGCGTGTTGACGGTCGCGCTCTTCTTTTTTCTCTTGTTGCTCTCGCTCTTTTTGTTCTTTAAGTTCGCGCTCCTGTTTCTCTTTTTGCTCTTTAAGTTCGCGCTCCTGTCTTTTTGCCCTCTCCTCAATGGTCTCAAGGCATTCCGACAGCTCGTCATCCTCAGCCTCTAACTCAAGAATAGCCCTTAGCAGTTCTGGTTTTCTGAGTTTGTCTGAGACATCGAGACCCAACTCTCTTGCAAGCTCCAGCAATTTCGGTTTGCGCAACGACTTCAAATCCATGGCTGCTCTGAATGCTGCTTTCTCTACTGCCTACTATTGTCTTGCCGCAAACTAACCCGGCAGCAACGACAACCACAATTACCAGCTCTGTTTCTGACACTAACAAAAGCCTGGCAAAACTCAGAAGAAGAAAGTCCCGCACTCACCAAACCTCGCAGCCAAGAATTCAGCGCAGTCGTTCCGCTGCAGGCAACCAGTCATCACACAGGGCTCGTTGCACTGCTCCCGGATCGTCGTTGAGCTGCTCAGCATACAGTCAACCGCATATCTTCGCTGCTGGCCTCCGTTGTCGCGATCTCACCGCTGGCAGGCAGTTGTTGGGAACTCAGCGCTGACGCCCGTTGTTGCACCTGGGTCGCGAGCCCCAAGGGTAGCGTTGGCCTGGCGGCCTGGGGCACAACTGGAAGCATCCGAAGGTCCCGGCAAAGCATGAGTCGACTGGTAACAGAACAACTTGTTTATTCAAGCATAGCATAAGAGCGGGCGGTCAGGTCGACCGAAGTAGAGAGACGGGAGTGCACGTTACTCAACAGAAGAAATCGGAGCCTCTCTTGGCGTCCGGGGGCAGCTGCTTTTATACTCTCGCAGTTGAGGGCAAGAAGGAACGCCTCTATAGGCGCGCACGTGACTGTGCCGCTCGGGCACGTTGGGATGAGAAGGTGGCGCAGCCGCCGGGCCGGCGCCGCTCGGGCACGTTGGGATGAGAAGGTGGCGCAGCCGTCGGGCCGGCGCCGCTCGGGCACGTTGGGATGAGTGGGTGACGCATCCGCCGGGCCGGCGCCGACCAGACCTCCTCGCTTCACAGTTGGGGGAGCTCCTCTCCCCGGCTGCCGCGCTTCGACAAGCGTGGGCACCAACATGCACATACACACAACACGCACACGAAGACACGTGGCATTGGAACATGCCTGGACGCGCTTGGCGGGGAGGCGTAGCGGCGGCGCCGAACGGGCCAAAATGTCTGCCGCTTTGAACGAAGCCCCAGCGTCCGTTGCATCCGCGCCGGCTATACCGCGCGTCGTAGGCGAAACGTAACAAGGGCGAGGGCTTGACTTTGGTGGCCAGGTCTAGATCGAGACATTTGTAGAAGGGTCTCAGACTGTCGAAGCTGCGTGCAGGCTCTGCCCATGCCACCTGCACGGAACCCCGTTAGCTGGCCGATTTCGCGACAGAGGTGGTCACGGCTGCATGCCGACTACGCAGGGCCCATTGCAAACAAGATGTTGTTGGTAATCGTCGACGCACACAGCCATTCGATAGAAGCCATTCCAGTATCTCGAGCAACCGCTAATGCAACTGCCGATTGCATGCGAACCTTGTTTAGCAGGTTTGGGTTGCCCCGCACCATAGTTACGGATAACGGTACGCCCTTTACCGGTTCAGAGCTTGCTGTATTTGTGCAGAAAAATGGAATCGAGCATATTCGCACCCCGCCTTACACCCTCAAAGCAATGGTCTCGCCGAACGGGCCGTGAGAACTATCAAGGAGGGCTTGAAGAGAATGCCTGGTGTGGAGTTGGAAACTGCTTTGGCTAGAATTCTTTGTAACTACCGAAATTCGCAACAGGCTTCAGGGTTTTCACCGTCTGAACTTCTTCTTGGGTACAGTTTGCGCACAAGACTAGATATGCGTCTTCCTCCCAGGAGCCACGAAAAGCCCAAGAATCCAGCGGCTGATTCCGCCAGTTGGTACTTCGCCCCTGGAGATGCCGTCTATGTGCGCAACTACGGCATAGGAGAAAAGCGGACACCAGGCAAAGTAAAATCGACAAGTGGTGCCCGTTTAGTCACTGTAGCTACCGAAGACGGTGTCGTTCGACGCCATGTCGACCAGATCTGGAAACGTTCATTAGATACAGACGGAAGCATAGAAATATCAAGTCCCGAGGAATCGCCTCCGACGACCTTAGGGGCACCGAAAAAAGAGGCTCAAGACCCTCCCGAAGGGCCTGTTCCTGACCTTCGTCGTTTCACAAGAACCAGAAAGCCAGTGGCGCGCTACGGCTACTAGGGGAAAGGAATGCTGCAGATAACCTATTCGGAGCCACGTGCGCCTCTCCGCGCATGCGTCGATGGTCCCTCTTACCTTATTTCTCTTTTCTCTTCTATATATATATATTTCCGAGCTGGAAATAAAGCGTCTTTTTGCTCTGCGAATCGGCCTGGATTTCATCGCGTAGCTGCCGGCCTTTGGCCGGTAGAACGTAACGCAATTCTACCATACCGGCCGGATGCATCGGAACGTGCGCCCATTTCTGCCACGGCGAGACATGCTGAAGCGTGCCGCGATCTCGCACGAGCCTTTACCTCCAATGACCAAGAGCGTCAGAAGAGCACTCGCGGTGACATTACTTCTGGGCCCACCGTCCTATCTGGAGCGCTTGTGAGGCTCCTGGTTCCTTCCGCTGCACCTGGTCTCTCCGCAACGCTACTTCCAAAATATGAAGGGCCATACCATATCGTCGAACGCGCATCCCCCGACAACTAGGTAATCGAACCTGTTGAACCGTCTTCAGACATGCGCCGTCGTGGATGAGACATTTTCAAAGTCGAGCGACTTCTCAAATATGAAGGGCCCTACCATATTGTCGAACGTGCATCCCCCGTCAACTAGGTAATCGAACCCGTTGAACCATCTTCAGACATGCGCCGTCGTGGATGACATTTTCAACGTCGAGTGCCTCAAGCCGTACTATGATCCACTCATAGTGAGGAGCTGTTAAGTCGCCGGACGGCTCCCTTTTCATTCCCGGGGCCAATTGCAGCGAAAAGGAACTCTATATAGTGGGCCATCCTCTCCAGCGCTCCTTGGTCGGGGAACGTCGCTCATGCTGAGAGTCCGCGCCCTTGTCTGACGGTTGGCCTAAACGAACACCTTTACACTTATAATAATTCAGAACACCGAGCAGAGTACATCTTCCCGTATTTTTTTTCGCCTAAACTCGTTTTACCTTTCATTTTCCTTCAAACCGTCCAATTCTTGACTGATCCCCAACGGTGGGTATGCGCCATCGTACAGAGGATCATCATCAACTTGATGGTTATCTATGTCACATGCGAAGCCAAAGCTATAGACGTCGCAAATGTGTGCAAAGAGTGACGACGATGGTGTGTCCACCGTAGGATGACGACGCTTGAGTGACGACAATGGTAAAAAATTAAAGCAGAAACCATCCTTTATGATTATCTCTGTCACGCGAAGCGAAAGGCATACAGACGACGTAAATGTGTGCAAAGAGTGGCGACGATAATATGACGACGTTAGTGTGACGACGACTACATGACGACCATGGGATGACGATGCTTGAGTAATGATGGTGTGACGCCTGATGACGATGGTGTGACGACTGTGGCGTGACGACCGCGGTATATGACGTCCATGATATGACGACGATGTTGTGAGGACGGCGTACGCGATGTCGAAGGTGGTCTGATGCCTATGGAATATGACGATGTTAAAGTTATTGCAGTGGTATGACGACGTCATAACGACAGTTGTACGTCGACGATGGCGTGACAAATGACGTTGATGGAACGACCACGATGGCTTGACTGAGACTGTGATGACGATGTGATGTCTACAATGTCGTGACGACGTTGGAATGATGATGTCATGATGACGACTCAAAGATGGCGTGATGACGACTATATGACAACGCAGTGACAGCAACTACGTGCCTCCCCCCTCCCTTGGTTACACCCTTGGCCGCTGTATGTTGGGCCAGGTTAATTTAGTGCACAAAAATTATCCTGGCTGCGGAAGAAGGCTAATGACCGAACAGCGTGGGTCTCGTATTGTATATTGTACCAAGGTTTATTTCTTTATCTCCCTCTTTTAACACTATGGCTGTGGTAGTTTGGCTAACGTACAGAAGTTTCATGTATAACTAGGTGATGTAGCATCTAGGGTCTCCTTACTTAGCCCTTAGCCGCGACACTAGACCAAAATGTTTTAACAAGCTTTCGCGAGATCAATCTTCTAACCTTCATGATGAGTATCTCATTCGTTTATCGCGGATATGCCGCGGACGGCGGCGGGTGATTTGCGTTGTTCATGTTTGAAGACAGACAAAACTGAATATAGCTTTACATACATACATACATACATACATACATACATGCATGCATACATGCATACATGCATACATGCATACATGCATACATGCATACATGCATACATGCATACAAAGCGACCTTGACCAACTCGTCCAAACAGATATCCTGATTTTTGGAAATAAGATATCGCGAAAATGCGATCGGTACGTAGTGGGCTCACATTTTCAATTTCATCGTGCCGTACGTAGCAATGGCGCCTAATCTTATGCGCTGTTGGTAGCGCGCAGTCGTAAGCGTTCCTTATTAGACCGTGCCGTGAAAATGTAGGGGACATGACATGACAAGAACTTTATTTGAGTCCTGAGGGACTGAGTTTTTGGGGAGCCAAAGCCGAAGGTTCCCGAAGCTCAAGTCGGTGACTCCGCCCACGATGGGACCGCGAGATGAAGTCCCGCCGCAATGTCGTGGGCCCTCTGGACAGCCTGGAGTTGAATGTGGAGATTGCTGCTCTTGAGGGATTCCTCCCATTGTTATTTCGTGGTGGGTGAAGATGCGTTAAGGACTGGGCATTACCAGAGCATGTGTTCAAAAGAGCATGAGTCATGACCACATTTGGGGCACGACTGTGAGTGGTCAGGGTCTATCCTGTTAAGGGAGCGAGGAGTGGGATACAAACGGGCTTGCAGAAGTCTGAGTGTGCTGGCCTGAGGTTTGTTCAATTTGGGGTGCGGGGGTGGAAATGTCCTCCTGCCCAGTCGATAATGGGAAACAATTTCGTAGAAAATACATAATAGATCTTTGTGGATGTTGACCTCGTTCCAATCCTGGCTACCCGCGACAGCGCGGTACGTAAAATCGCGCGCTCTCCGGTGGGCCTGCTCGTTTGGATTACATCCGAGCGGGTTAATTGAGCCATCTAGATGGACTGGGAACCACGAGATATGGTATCCTCCTTCGCTGCTATCCCTAGTTCTTTGAAGTGCTTTGTTCACAATACTGTTCGCATGTTCAGACACGAGGGTGGTTTTTTCATAACAGCATATCATGGATATGTTTATCTTCTGTGGCTTCCTGAACTCGACGGCCTAACTTTGTGTTCATGCTGTCTGACGGTATTCAGTGTTTTTCGACACATTATGTGATACCATTTTGTTTGCAATCGACGAAGAGCAGCCGGTGCTATACTATAAGGACGGCAAATCTCACCTGTTACATGAAGTCATAAAAAAAAAGATCTATACGCAGCTCGTAGGCGGCGTACTAGGCAGCCGCCGTCATCTAGAATATGGTATTTTCGAGATATAGCAAGGTTTAGCGTTGCGTCTGATGATGTTGTAACACTACGTCGAGGCGACATGTCGTGACGAAACATGCGAAATGTAACTTAGCAAGGTGTTGCTTCGGGCTATAGTTGGTAAACCATGGGCGCTATAATGTAAAACTATTCCAAACTTTTCTATTCCAATTCTGCAATCAGCCCTCCGCGATTGGTCAAAAGCTTTTTCGGACCACCCCACTTCACCTGTCTGTCACGCGATGTCACGAAAACCATGCTAGCTCCCCATCTTATATGGCATGTACACACTGATTATGCATGGTTGGACCGAACAAAAGAAAATAGTTATTTCCGATTCGACGACTTTTCGCCATTAGCCCTCGGCTATTGGTCAAGATTTCTCGGGCTGCACCCACTTCACCTGCCTGTCACGCAACGTCACGAAACCTCAAAAAGTCACCGCGTCAAAGTGACGTGTACGCGTTAAAGATGCATTAATATGCAGAACAAAACTGCATTTTCTTCTGAATAGCCGCAGGCTGCCCCGTTCCGAAATGAATAAAATATGGCTGCCGCCGATCGCTCAGGCACTGGCTACTCGCACGAGCCGGAGAGCATGGGTTTATTTGCGTGTAATAAAACTTTTTGCGTGGCCGTGTAACGTTTTCGAGCACTTTTGGCACGTTTACGACCTCGTTCTGCCAACTCTTCTTTGCTGAGGGTCCGTTTTAGCATCATCCTTAAGCTTGCGTTGCATGCCACCGCGATTGTCGACGAGCCACCGCAAGCTATGTAAGGGAAAACGGACCAATCGCAGACGCCGGCATCCCTCTCTTCATCCGGTTATCGATTTTCGGTGCCGTGGCTCGGCCCCATCGAATCCCTCTCCACTTGAGCGTGTTCCTCGCCTCTTGTGAGCCAATTAGATAAGACAAACCGCTCAGTGTAGGCAATGTTATTCGTTTTTCAAGCAAGCAAAAGTGATCTCCTATGAACGAGGAAATCATTTGATTGGTCTGTTGAGACAACCCTGCGGGTGACCGCCCGATGTTTGCGTCAGCGGTTACGCAAATTTGACGTCAGGAGATCGGAATAAAAACATATTGGAATAGTTTTATGTTATAGGGCCCCATAGCTTGAACTTGAGCTTGTGCCTGTCGTTTCGTGTTCCAAGTTCGTCCTGAAATACCGCGCTACAGATCTAATAGCGAAACACGCGAGACAAACAGCCCTGCAGCAGATACCAGGCCCGTAAGAACGCTGGGCGGTGTTACCATGAGACGGGGTCGATGGGAAACCGTCGGCATTTGTCAGCGCCAAATGAAAGGATTAGATATATTTAACTCGAAGTTTGCTGTCCGTTCCGCTCAGACCAATGTGTGCACCCCGTTGGGGTATGCAGACAGCTGTTCAGCAGGAACGCTAATCTACGTGTGCGCACAATCCTGCGAGGAGCGGATGCCAGAACGCTGCCCCGGCTCCGGGGAAGCCGATTGCGAGGAGTGTGACGGGTGTGCTGACTTGGCTTCGTCACTTTTGCAGCCAAATGCGCTATTATGCGCGTCTCAGACCTTCTAGCGCATGCACGTCGATTCTGTGTCAGCACGACGGAGGTGGCGCCAACGGCGACGCGTCATGAACGTGCCTCGATTCTCCATATAGTAGCTGTCGCAGTAAAGGTAAAAAGATGCCGTGGTGTGTGGAGAGGAGGAGTAAGGAGAAATGGATAATGTACATCCACGGTAGTAACCGCGACTCGAGTGGAACAGCATTCGGTACGCTGTCACGTGGGTTGTGGCAGCTAGTGAACACTAGTGTAGCGGTATGCTTATAGGGTCATTCCACGCGAAACGTCGCATGCCCAAACACCGATCATCGCTGATTTTCATGAAAAATTTTGGGCTAGCTGGCTTTCGTGTGAATAATGTTTCGGCGAAGTATTTTCATCGAAAAACCTTTTTTAATGACGGGAGCGCTCTTTGAAGTTTCGGGAGGAAGCAAAAGTGGGTTGGAGGTAAAATTTTTTTATTCATGTATAAAAGTAGGTGCGATAACAAACTTTATTTTAGACATTATACTGGCATCTTTCTTTCATCTTATGTTATAATTGAATGCAATTTTGAATTTTCCGCATTTATTTGGCTCAGTAAAGAAAAAGCAAGGAAAGTTCCGTTTTCAGAAATTTTTTGCATAAGTTGCGTTAACTTTTTAGCTATCCCTCATTATCCCTCAAGAGAAAAGTGTATAATAGCTGTGTCTTACCAGTACTCACCTACGGGGCAGAAACATGGAGGCTTACGAAAAGGGTTCTACTCAAATTGAGGACGACGCAACGAGCTATGGAAAGAAGAATGATAGGTGTAACGTTAAGGGATAAGAAAAGAGCAGATTGGGTGAGGGAACAAACGCGAGTTAATGACATCTTAGTTGAAATCAAGAAAAAGAAATGGGCATGGGCAGGACATGTAATGAGGAGGGAAGATAACCGATGGTCATTAAGGGTTACGGACTGGATTCCAAGGGAAGGGAAGCGTAGCAGGGGGCGGCAGAAAGTTAGGTGGGCGGATGAGATTAAGAAGTTTGCAGGGACGGCATGGCCACAATTAGTACATGACCGGGGCTGTTGGAGAAATATGGGAGAGGCCTTTGCCCTGCAGTGGGCGTAACCAGGCTGATGATGATGATGATGATGAATTTTTCTACCATTTGGCCTGTTGCTACATTGCATTCTAAAAATACTTCCAAATTATTATGAAATATATTTTAAATGAAGCGTCAACACGCTTCATTTCCAAAGCGTGTTGACGGTCGCGCTCTTCTTTTTTCTCTTGTTGCTCTCGCTCTTTTTGTTCTTTAAGTTCGCGCTCCTGTTTCTCTTTTTGCTCTTTAAGTTCGCGCTCCTGTCTTTTTGCCCTCTCCTCAATGGTCTCAAGGCATTCCGACAGCTCGTCATCCTCAGCCTCTTAACTCAAGAATAGCCCTTAGCAGTTCTGGTTTTCTGAGTTTGTCTGAGACATCGAGACCCAACTCTCTTGCAAGCTCCAGCAATTTCGGTTTGCGCAACGACTTCAAATCCATGGCTGCTCTGAATGCTGCTTTCTCTACTGCCTACTATTGTCTTGCCGCAAACTAACCCGGCAGCAACGACAACCACAATTACCAGCTCTGTTTCTGACACTAACAAAAGCCTGGCAAAACTCAGAAGAAGAAAGTCCCGCACTCACCAAACCTCGCAGCCAAGAATTCAGCGCAGTCGTTCCGCTGCAGGCAACCAGTCATCACACAGGGCTCGTTGCACTGCTCCCGGATCGTCGTTGAGCTGCTCAGCATACAGTCAACCGCATATCTTCGCTGCTGGCCTCCGTTGTCGCGATCTCACCGCTGGCAGGCAGTTGTTGGGAACTCAGCGCTGACGCCCGTTGTTGCACCTGGGTCGCGAGCCCCAAGGGTAGCGTTGGCCTGGCGGCCTGGGGCACAACTGGAAGCATCCGAAGGTCCCGGCAAAGCATGAGTCGACAGGTAACAGAACAACTTGTTTATTCAAGCATAGCATAAGAGCGGGCGGTCAGGTCGACCGAAGTAGAGAGACGGGAGTGCACGTTACTCAACAGAAGAAATCGGAGCCTCTCTTGGCGTCCGGGGGCAGCTGCTTTTATACTCTCGCAGTTGAGGGCAAGAAGGAACGCCTCTATAGGCGCGCACGTGACTGTGCCGCTCGGGCACGTTGGGATGAGAAGGTGGCGCAGCCGCCGGGCCGGCGCCGCTCGGGCACGTTGGGATGAGAAGGTGGCGCAGCCGTCGGGCCGGCGCCGCTCGGGCACGTTGGGATGAGTGGGTGACGCATCCGCCGGGCCGGCGCCGACCAGACCTCCTCGCTTCACAGTTGGGGGAGCTCCTCTCCCCGGCTGCCGCGCTTCGACAAGCGTGGGCACCAACATGCACATACACACAACACGCACACGAAGACACGTGGCATTGGAACATGCCTGGACGCGCTTGGCGGGGAGGCGTAGCGGCGGCGCCGAACGGGCCAAAATGTCTGCCGCTTTGAACGAAGCCCCAGCGTCCGTTGCATCCGCGCCGGCTATACCGCGCGTCGTAGGCGAAACGTAACAAGGGCGAGGGCTTGACTTTGGTGGCCAGGTCTAGATCGAGACATTTGTAGAAGGGTCTCAGACTGTCGAAGCTGCGTGCAGGCTCTGCCCATGCCACCTGCACGGAACCCCGTTAGCTGGCCGATTTCGCGACAGAGGTGGTCACGGCTGCATGCCGACTACGCAGGGCCCATTGCAAACAAGATGTTGTTGGTAATCGTCGACGCACACAGCCATTCGATAGAAGCCATTCCAGTATCTCGAGCAACCGCTAATGCAACTGCCGATTGCATGCGAACCTTGTTTAGCAGGTTTGGGTTGCCCCGCACCATAGTTACGGATAACGGTACGCCCTTTACCGGTTCAGAGCTTGCTGTATTTGTGCAGAAAAATGGAATCGAGCATATTCGCACCCCGCCTTACACCCTCAAAGCAATGGTCTCGCCGAACGGGCCGTGAGAACTATCAAGGAGGGCTTGAAGAGAATGCCTGGTGTGGAGTTGGAAACTGCTTTGGCTAGAATTCTTTGTAACTACCGAAATTCGCAACAGGCTTCAGGGTTTTCACCGTCTGAACTTCTTCTTGGGTACAGTTTGCGCACAAGACTAGATATGCGTCTTCCTCCCAGGAGCCACGAAAAGCCCAAGAATCCAGCGGCTGATTCCGCCAGTTGGTACTTCGCCCCTGGAGATGCCGTCTATGTGCGCAACTACGGCATAGGAGAAAAGCGGACACCAGGCAAAGTAAAATCGACAAGTGGTGCCCGTTTAGTCACTGTAGCTACCGAAGACGGTGTCGTTCGACGCCATGTCGACCAGATCTGGAAACGTTCATTAGATACAGACGGAAGCATAGAAATATCAAGTCCCGAGGAATCGCCTCCGACGACCTTAGGGGCACCGAAAAAAGAGGCTCAAGACCCTCCCGAAGGGCCTGTTCCTGACCTTCGTCGTTCCACAAGAACCAGAAAGCCAGTGGCGCGCTACGGCTACTAGGGGAAAGGAATGCTGCAGATAACCTATTCGGAGCCACGTGCGCCTCTCCGCGCATGCGTCGATGGTCGCTCTTACCTTATTTCTCTTTTCTCTTCTATATATATATATTTCCGAGCTGGAAATAAAGCGTCTTTTTGCTCTGCGAATCGGCCTGGATTTCATCGCGTAGCTGCCGGCCTTTGGCCGGTAGAACGTAACGCAATTCTACCATACCGGCCGGATGCATCGGAACGTGCGCCCATTTCTGCCACGGCGAGACATGCTGAAGCGTGCCGCGATCTCGCACGAGCCTTTACCTCCAATGACCAAGAGCGTCAGAAGAGCACTCGCGGTGACATTACTTCTGGGCCCACCGTCCTATCTGGAGCGCTTGTGAGGCTCCTGGTTCCTTCCGCTGCACCTGGTCTCTCCGCAACGCTACTTCCAAAATATGAAGGGCCATACCATATCGTCGAACGCGCATCCCCCGACAACTAGGTAATCGAACCTGTTGAACCGTCTTCAGACATGCGCCGTCGTGGATGAGACATTTTCAAAGTCGAGCGACTTCTCAAATATGAAGGGCCCTACCATATTGTCGAACGTGCATCCCCCGTCAACTAGGTAATCGAACCCGTTGAACCATCTTCAGACATGCGCCGTCGTGGATGACATTTTCAACGTCGAGTGCCTCAAGCCGTACTATGATCCACTCATAGTGAGGAGCTGTTAAGTCGCCGGACGGCTCCCTTTTCATTCCCGGGGCCAATTGCAGCGAAAAGGAACTCTATATAGTGGGCCATCCTCTCCAGCGCTCCTTGGTCGGGGAACGTCGCTCATGCTGAGAGTCCGCGCCCTTGTCTGACGGTTGGCCTAAACGAACACCTTTACACTTATAATAATTCAGAACACCGAGCAGAGTACATCTTCCCGTATTTTTTTTCGCCTAAACTCGTTTTACCTTTCATTTTCCTTCAAACCGTCCAATTCTTGACTGATCCCCAACGGTGGGTATGCGCCATCGTACAGAGGATCATCATCAACTTGATGGTTATCTATGTCACATGCGAAGCCAAAGCTATAGACGTCGCAAATGTGTGCAAAGAGTGACGACGATGGTGTGACCACCGTAGGATGACGACGCTTGAGTGACGACAATGGTAAAAAATTAAAGCAGAAACCATCCTTTATGATTATCTCTGTCACGCGAAGCGAAAGGCATACAGACGACGTAAATGTGTGCAAAGAGTGGCGACGATAATATGACGACGTTAGTGTGACGACGACTACATGACGACCATGGGATGACGATGCTTGAGTAATGATGGTGTGACGCCTGATGACGATGGTGTGACGACTGTGGCGTGACGACCGCGGTATATGACGCCCATGATATGACGACGATGTTGTGAGGACGGCGTACGCGATGTCGAAGGTGGTCTGATGCCTATGGAATATGACGATGTTAAAGTTATTGCAGTGGTATGACGACGTCATAACGACAGTTGTACGTCGACGATGGCGTGACAAATGACGTTGATGGAACGACCACGATGGCTTGACTGAGACTGTGATGACGATGTGATGTCTACAATGTCGTGACGACGTTGGAATGATGATGTCATGATGACGACTCAAAGATGGCGTGATGACGACTATATGACAACGCAGTGACAGCAACTACGTGCCTCCCCCCTCCCTTGGTTACACCCTTGGCCGCTGTATGTTGGGCCAGGTTAATTTAGTGCACAAAAATTATCCTGGCTGCGGAAGAAGGCTAATGACCGAACAGCGTAGGTCTCGTATTGTATATTGTACCAAGGTTTATTTCTTTATCTCCCTCTTTTAACACTATGGCTGTGGTAGTTTGGCTAACGTACAGAAGTTTCATGTATAACTAGGTGATGTAGCATCTAGGGTCTCCTTACTTAGCCCTTAGCCGCGACACTAGACCAAAATGTTTTAACAAGCTTTCGCGAGATCAATCTTCTAACCTTCATGATGAGTATCTCATTCGTTTATCGCGGATATGCCGCGGACGGCGGCGGGTGATTTGCGTTGTTCATTTTTGAAGACAGACAAAACTGAATATAGCTTTACATACATACATACATACATACATACATACATACATGCATGCATACATGCATACATGCATACATGCATACATGCATACATGCATACATGCATACAAAGCGACCTTGACCAACTCGTCCAAACAGATATCCTGATTTTTGGAAATAAGATATCGCGAAAATGCGATCGGTACGTAGTGGGCTCACATTTTCAATTTCATCGTGCCGTACGTAGCAATGGCGCCTAATCTTATGCGCTGTTGGTAGCGCGCAGTCGTAAGCGTTCCTTATTAGACCGAGCCGTGAAAATGTAGGGGACATGACATGACAAGAACTTTATTTGAGTCCTGAGGGACTGAGTTTTTGGGGAGCCAAAGCCGAAGGTTCCCGAAGCTCAAGTCGGTGACTCCGCCCACGATGGGACCGCGAGATGAAGTCCCGCCGCAATGTCGTGGGCCCTCTGGACAGCCTGGAGTTGAATGTGGAGATTGCTGCTCTTGAGGGATTCCTCCCATTGTTATTTCGTGGTGGGTGAAGATGCGTTAAGGACTGGGCATTACCAGAGCATGTGTTCAAAAGAGCATGAGTCATGACCACATTTGGGGCACGACTGTGAGTGGTCAGGGTCTATCCTGTTAAGGGAGCGAGGAGTGGGATACAAACGGGCTTGCAGAAGTCTGAGTGTGCTGGCCTGAGGTTTGTTCAATTTGGGGTGCGGGGGTGGAAATGTCCTCCTGCCCAGTCGATAATGGGAAACAATTTCGTAGAAAATACATAATAGATCTTTGTGGATGTTGACCTCGTTCCAATCCTGGCTACCCGCGACAGCGCGGTACGTAAAATCGCGCGCTCTCCGGTGGGCCTGCTCGTTTGGATTACATCCGAGCGGGTTAATTGAGCCATCTAGATGGACTGGGAACCACGAGATATGGTATCCTCCTTCGCTGCTATCCCTAGTTCTTTGAAGTGCTTTGTTCACAATACTGTTCGCATGTTCAGACACGAGGGTGGTTTTTTCATAACAGCATATCATGGATATGTTTATCTTCTGTGGCTTCCTGAACTCGACGGCCTAACTTTGTGTTCATGCTGTCTGACGGTATTCAGTGTTTTTCGACACATTATGTGATACCATTTTGTTTGCAATCGACGAAGAGCAGCCGGTGCTATACTATAAGGACGGCCAATCTCACCTGTTACATGAAGTCATAAAAAAAAAGATCTATACGCAGCTCGTAGGCGGCGTACTAGGCAGCCGCCGTCATCTAGAATATGGTATTTTCGAGATATAGCAAGGTTTAGCGTTGCGTCTGATGATGTTGTAACACTACGTCGAGGCGACATGTCGTGACGAAATATGCGAAATGTAACTTAGCAAGGTGTTGCTTCGGGCTATAGTTGGTAAACCATGGGCGCTATAATGTAAAACTATTCCAAACTTTTCTATTCCAATTCTGCAATCAGCCCTCCGCGATTGGTCAAAAGCTTTTTCGGACCACCCCACTTCACCTGTCTGTCACGCGATGTCACGAAAACCATGCTAGCTCCCCATCTTATATGGCATGTACACACTGATTATGCATGGTTGGACCGAACAAAAGAAAATAGTTATTTCCGATTCGACGACTTTTCGCCATTAGCCCTCGGCTATTGGTCAAGATTTCTCGGGCTGCACCCACTTCACCTGCCTGTCACGCAACGTCACGAAACCTCAAAAAGTCACCGCGTCAAAATGACGTGTACGCGTTAAAGATGCATTAATATGCAGAACAAAACTGCATTTTCTTCTGAATAGCCGCAGGCTGCCCCGTTCCGAAATGAATAAAATATGGCTGCCGCCGATCGCTCAGGCACTGGCTACTCGCACGAGCCGGAGAGCATGGGTTTATTTGCGTGTAATAAAACTTTTTGCGTGGCCGTGTAACGTTTTCGAGCACTTTTGGCACGTTTACGACCTCGTTCTGCCAACTCTTCTTTGCTGAGGGTCCGTTTTAGCATCATCCTTAAGCTTGCGTTGCATGCCACCGCGATTGTCGACGAGCCACCGCAAGCTATGTAAGGGAAAACGGACCAATCGCAGACGCCGGCATCCCTCTCTTCATCCGGTTATCGATTTTCGGTGCCGTGGCTCGGCCCCATCGAATCCCTCTCCACTTGAGCGTGTTCCTCGCCTCTTGTGAGCCAATTAGATAAGACAAACCGCTCAGTGTAGGCAATGTTATTCGTTTTTCAAGCAAGCAAAAGTGATCTCCTATGAACGAGGAAATCATTTGATTGGTCTGTTGAGACAACCCTGCGGGTGACCGCCCGATGTTTGCGTCAGCGGTTACGCAAATTTGACGTCAGGAGATCGGAATAAAAACATATTGGAATAGTTTTATGTTATAGGGCCCCATAGCTTGAACTTGAGCTTGTGCCTGTCGTTTCGTGTTCCAAGTTCGTCCTGAAATACCGCGCTACAGATCTAATAGCGAAACACGCGAGACAAACAGCCCTGCAGCAGATACCAGGCCCGTAAGAACGCTGGGCGGTGTTACCATGAGACGGGGTCGATGGGAAACCGTCGGCATTTGTCAGCGCCAAATGAAAGGATTAGATATATTTAACTCGAAGTTTGCTGTCCGTTCCGCTCAGACCAATGTGTGCACCCCGTTGGGGTATGCAGACAGCTGTTCAGCAGGAACGCTAATCTACGTGTGCGCACAATCCTGCGAGGAGCGGATGCCAGAACGCTGCCCCGGCTCCGGGGAAGCCGATTGCGAGGAGTGTGACGGGTGTGCTGACTTGGCTTCGTCACTTTTGCAGCCAAATGCGCTATTATGCGCGTCTCAGACCTTCTAGCGCATGCACGTTGATTCTGTGTCAGCACGACGGAGGTGGCGCCAACGGCGACGCGTCATGAACGTGCCTCGATTCTCCATATAGTAGCTGTCGCAGTAAAGGTAAAAAGATGCCGTGGTGTGTGGAGAGGAGGAGTAAGGAGAAATGGATAATGTACATCCACGGTAGTAACCGCGACTCGAGTGGAACAGCATTCGGTACGCTGTCACGTGGGTTGTGGCAGCTAGTGAACACTAGTGTAGCGGTATGCTTATAGGGTCATTCCACGCGAAACGTCGCATGCCCAAACACCGATCATCGCTGATTTTCATGAAAAATTTTGGGCTAGCTGGCTTTCGTGTGAATAATGTTTCGGCGAAGTATTTTCATCGAAAAACCTTTTTTAATGACGGGAGCGCTCTTTGAAGTTTCGGGAGGAAGCAAAAGTGGGTTGGAGGTAAAATTTTTTTATTCATGTATAAAAGTAGGTGCGATAACAAACTTTATTTTAGACATTATACTGGCATCTTTCTTTCATCTTATGTTATAATTGAATGCAATTTTGAATTTTCCGCATTTATTTGGCTCAGTAAAGAAAAAGCAAGGAAAGTTCCGTTTTCAGAAATTTTTTGCATAAGTTGCGTTAACTTTTTAGCTATCCCTCATTATCCCTCAAGAGAAAAGTGTATAATAGCTGTGTCTTACCAGTACTCACCTACGGGGCAGAAACATGGAGGCTTACGAAAAGGGTTCTACTCAAATTGAGGACGACGCAACGAGCTATGGAAAGAAGAATGATAGGTGTAACGTTAAGGGATAAGAAAAGAGCAGATTGGGTGAGGGAACAAACGCGAGTTAATGACATCTTAGTTGAAATCAAGAAAAAGAAATGGGCATGGGCAGGACATGTAATGAGGAGGGAAGATAACCGATGGTCATTAAGGGTTACGGACTGGATTCCAAGGGAAGGGAAGCGTAGCAGGGGGCGGCAGAAAGTTAGGTGGGCGGATGAGATTAAGAAGTTTGCAGGGACGGCATGGCCACAATTAGTACATGACCGGGGCTGTTGGAGAAATATGGGAGAGGCCTTTGCCCTGCAGTGGGCGTAACCAGGCTGATGATGATGATGATGATGATGGATTTTTCTACCTTTTTGCCTGTTGCTACATTGCATTCTAAAAATACTTCCAAATTATTATGAAATATATTTTTTTGAGAAAGATACGTCCGAAGTTAGCAAAGAGGACTTTTTTGCGAGATTCAGGCCACATTTAAGCATATGGTCTTCCAGACAAAGATATGTCAGATAGCTCAATATACGCACCGGCCTCTTAGCTTGTGATATAGAATTTTTTATTGGAGGAAATTTTGTTTGAAGCGATAAAACATTTTTGTAGTCAGGAACCTATGTGAGCAGTAGGCACTGCGTACTCTCTGCTGTTGTCGTCCTCCTGCCGTCGCCTGCCGCCCTGTAGACAGCGGCTAGTATAACAACTACTGCGTATGGAAATTTTCGACGTTCTTTTGTTTTTCGCTCTTTCGGTGCTGAAAAAAAGAAAACGCGAAAACAGCTTTCTTTTCACTCTTTCTGGGGATGTTTATTGACTGTTGCACGGCGGCCGCATTTCGATGGGGGCGAAATGCGAAAACACCCGTGTACTTAGATTTAGGTGCACGTTAAAGAACCCCAGGTGGTCAAAATTTCCGGAGTCCTCCACTACGGCGTGCCTCATAATCAGAAAGTGGTTTTGGCACGTAAAACCCCAAATATTATTATTATTTATTGACTGTTGCATCTATATTCATGTGTTTGCCAGATGGGAATAGTGCGATCAGCTGACAAACACAGAAGGCGGCAGGCAAGACTTCCTTTGAGCGGCTTTCAATGGAATGCATACAAACGAAGTCGTAACGAAAGGACATCGGAAAGAATAAGGCGCAGTACTTGGTCCAACACCTTGAGAATGGATGCGAAATCCAAGCTTCAGTATACCATGCGTCAATTTTTTCCAATTATGAATGTAAGAAAATGTTTCTAGAATTAACTTGCGATTTGGAACCTTTGCGCAGTTCACCTAGACCAGCTGAACTGAATCAGATTTTTCCATGGGTCTGATATTTGAACGCATCATCTAAAACGATTCTTGCTAAAACAATTGCGTGATGTTTTCGTGAACAGACTGAGGTTTTCTGATCACCCCATTTGCAGTGCGGCATGTTTTGAAGAATATCAGGAAAGTCAAAATGTTAGACGATGAGACCAACAGAATGCAGTGCAGCCAAGTCGAGCTTATTTCTGGATGCTTACAGGTACGCTTGGCACTATATGTTTCACGAAGCGAACTCCTGGCCATGCTCTTTCGGCCCAAAGAACTGCCACAAAACAACTTACTGCAGCAAGCAGCGACTGACAACTGTGCGTCGTTTCACCGACATAGATCGGCGTCGTCTTGCGCTGTGGTGAAAAAGAAGTTTGGAGGACGATGCGACGATTTATAAGCACCACAAACAATTTTACCTTCTCCGATACACTTCTAAAATCGCTTCAAATTTGTGCTTAGACCCATTCTTTGGACATGTGAAACACTGCTAGGGATTGACAGTCATCACACTGGCCGTTGTTGATGCCCACCCGTCCCTCGGCCTAGTTCCAAGAAATCGAGTCTGTGAAGCTTGCAAGCGGCAGTTGTATAGTACTCAAAAGATGGCAATTGTGGTATTGCCGGAACAACATCTCGACGCTCTGACCGGAGATAGTGAAAGTGAGCCTTAATCAGGTGGTACTGGAACAGAAAGCGGGGCCTTAGAAAAAGGTGCTGGTAGCAGCGCCAAAGAGAGAGAGAGAGAGAGAGAGAGAGAGTGAGAGAGAGATAACTTTTATTGTCAAGGTTGAGTGGAGTTTTCTTTCCCAGCGGTGTGGGCTAGCGTGGGGCGTCTGCTTCGCCGCGACGCTATCAGCCCATTCCGCCGACCGTATCTGGTCTTGCGGGTTGGAAGTTTTCGTCTTCATCTCCCACTCTTCGTGTGCAGGAGCTCGCCTAAAGAGTTCTCCTGGGGGAGGGTTCTTTTTGGCATCCCCACAAGATGTGATCTTGGTCCGCCAGGGGACAGTTACAATGTTTGCAGTTTGGCGGATATTCACCACCGGTCATTGCAGCTAGCCTTTTTGGACTAAGTACAGATCTAGTCTGTACTCTCCTGAGTTTAGTGGCCTGTATTCTTGTCAGTCTCTCGTACGGGGATGGATATATTCGCCTGGATTCACGGTAATAAACGGTCATTTCGTTAAAGGTGTGGATACCTTCATGTCGGTCAACCCCGTCGGGCAAGCCCACCTCCCGGTTACAAGCTGCTCGGGCGGCTAGGTGGGCGGCCTCATTGCCAGGGTTGCCCGCATGAGCGGGTACCCACACCAACTTCAATTGATTGAGGTTTTTGTTGATGATTCTGAATCAGCGTCAAAAATGATTCAGTGTCAAAAGGAAACAACTGCAGTGCGGAAGACAGTCGCACTAAAAAAAGAATGTGGAAACATTGCGAGATAACGCGAAGGAAATAACGGCTACGCCCCCGGAAATGTGCCAACCGTCGACCCTTGACAAACGCGAGGTCGCTGAACTCCTCCTGAGTGATTATGTCTGCTTGATGCAAGACCTGAAGAAAAAAAGTTTTCCCAAGAACAAAGCCGATAAATAAAAAAAAAGAAACATTACTTAATGCTAGCCTCCCCCCCCCCCCCCCCCAATCTTGGTTTCGTGAAAAAATGATGGAGTGCATTGGAACGACGCGTTCGCGAGGCAATGAAAGTCAAGTCTAACAGTGGGATTCTAGGCAGGCCGCAAAGAAGACGTGGTCGCCCAGTTAGTGAGGAAGTGAAGTCATCGGTGATGGCTTATACGAGGATGTCTCAGTGCATCATCGTCTACCAGGGAAAAAATGACACTCCGAAAGGCCGCCGAAAGTGACTATTGTTGATGAACCTGAAGGAAATGCATGAAGAGTGGAAGAAGACTTGCAATGTAAAGTGTGGCTTCTCAACGTTCGCCGCTTTGCGTCCTCCACACTGTAGTTTGGCTGGTGGAGGCGGTACACACACAGTGTGTGTCTGCATGAGTCATCAGGACTTTAAACTAATGCTTCGTTCTAGTGGCCTCAAGGAGACAACTGAAGAGCTCTTGGCTACACTTGCATATCGAGACTTGATAACCAAGATTGCATTTTCGGGAAATGCGCATCCTGCCCTGGCACATAGCGCGTTGAGAATCTGCTTCAACAAAGTCTTGCCCATGTCGCAGAGAGCAGAGACAACATACATGTCCAGCATTGGGTAAGTGGAGTCCGCTGTAGACTCGAAACCATTGTTTCGATGCCAGAAGAATTTTCCGAGAAGTTCACAGACATGTTGAATCAACTTAAGATCCACCATTTCATCAGTGAGCAGCAAGCTAGCTACTTTCGAGAACTGAATTTTAACCTAAGCCAACACGAGGTCATCGTGGTGTTGGAATTCGCTGAAGATTACTTTTATACTTCAGCACGCATCACAGTCGTACCACTGGGTTAACACACAAGCCGCAATACATCCAGTAGATGTCTATTTTTGGAAGGAGCAAAGCAACTCTGGAGAGGTCTCTGCGCCGTGTTTCGCTGTTGTTACTGACTGTCTGGAGCATGATACAGCAGCAGTACACACATTTCAGAGGGCAGTGCTCGAGGTAATAAAACAAGATCTGCCTGAAGTAAAAAAAAATCATTATTTCTCTGATTGAGCATCGTCGCAGTATAAGAAAAAGAAAGAACTTTTTGAATCTTTGCTACCATGAGGAGGACTTTAATCTGTCGGCGGAATGGAATTTCTTCGCCACTTCACACAGAAAAAGTGCATGCGATCGTGTCGGCCGCACACTCATTCGTATGGCAGCAAGAGTAAGCTTGCAGCGGCCACATCACAATCAGATTCAATCTCCAGAGGATCTGTTTGACTGGGCCAAAAGTAATATCAAAGAACCTACATTAATCTGGGTACCAAATTCCAAAATACAAGGAAAAAGAACAGAGCTCGGTTTGAGATTCAGCACAGCAACCACTGTTAAAGGAACGCGACTATTCCACCACTTCAAACCAGTGACGGTTTCAACTCTTCAGGCTGCCATCACTTCATACTCAAACGCTTAACAAGTTCAAGTAAAGAAGCGTGCATGAATACTAAGGAGGCCTTAATCTGCCTGTAAAGGTTCATGTATTGAAGAGTTGAACATGAGTGTATGAAAAAAAAATGTAAGGCAACCGACATAGTGGACGAGAAATTTCCAGTTTTCAGGCTCTAATCTCCAGCTGTGAGCGTCTGTGACCCGGTCGACAGTCGTCTTCATTCTCTTGTGGAATAGCAGAAAAGAAGTGGCCGTGTTGCCTCCAGCTCTGCCTCGGCACCGAACAAGAGGCAAAGTTAGCTATTAACTGTTATTGCAAGACACCCACGTCGATGCTGTGTTCGCCAACCTGACGGCCCCGAGCCATAAAAATAATAAGTGGTCAACTGACGAAAACAGTCTATTTGCGATGTGTTTAAAATGACGGCAAGCGACATAGCCGACACAGCCATCGTTCGTTCGGCAAAGCGCCGGAGCGGATATGTGAACCCAAAAACTCTCTGGCGGCACGCACGCATTAGGCAGTGACCAACACTAAGCTCGGCAGTGCTTACTGGTGACATCGGTAACTGATTTTAAATATGTTTTTCTCGCTTCAAGCAAAATTTACTCGAATAAAAATTTCTATATCACAAGCTAAGCGGTCGGTCCGTATATTGAGCTATCTGACATATTTTTATCTGGAGGGCCTGAGTGCTTAAATTTGGCCGGAATCTCGCAAAAAGTTATTTTGCCAACTTTTTAGGTATTTTTCTCAAAAATATATTTCTTAATAATTTGGCAATATTTTTAGTATACACTGTAGCAACAGGCAAAAAATGTCGAAAGATTGTTGCAGCTGAAAAGTTTACGCAGTTTATGCAAAACATTTCTAAAAACGTAACTTTTTTTGCTTTCTTTTACTGAGACAAATAAATGCGGAAAATTCTAGAATGCATTCAATTATAACGTAATATGAACGAAAGATGTCAGTATAATGCTCTAAAATAAAGTTTGCTATTGCACCTACTTTCAGACTCGAATAAAAAAAAATTACCTCCAACCAACTTTTGCCTCTTCCCGGAAACATCAAAGAGCGCTCACGTGATTAAAAAAAAATTTCAGCGAAAATACTTTGGCGAAACTTTATGCACACAAAAGCGATCTAACCCAAAATTTTTCAGGAATATCAACGATGGTCGCTGTTCGAGGTCTGGGACGTTTCGCGTGGAATGACCCTATAGTGGATGCCGCGCACATGCAGAGGCCTAGTGTTGTCATGTCGAGAACCTTGGAGAGCAGTTGTGTCAGTTTGTGCCGTAAGGTGAAGGCTTGCTGGTGCAACTGTAGCGGCGGAAAACTTCAGCGCACAGTGTTCGTATACTGCCCGGGCAATCCGGCACGCGCGGAAGTGCCGGAAAACTTCTGGCGGGAGAAGAAATTTTAAGGCCATTCAAAATTTTCGCAAATTTAACCTAACCTAACCTAACCTAACCTAACCGTACCTCAGGTTGGCATTGATAGTACAACTAGAATGTACTAGAAGTCTAGTGCAGCTATATACTACGCTTGGTGCGTAACATTATTTACAGTACGCTACAGTGCTAATGTATGTTTTTCAACCCTTTACCACGCGCACATGGAGAAACTGACAAAAAAATTAAAGCTTTAATCTGAAAAAGAAGCCTAGCTATGCAATCGCACCGTCGTTCATTTAAGTCAGATATGCAGAACCCCAACTCGACACTGCCAGTATAGGACAAAAGTGGCTGCAATTAGGAGGCAACGCAGTTTTGTTATTGGCGTTCGAAGGCGCGCAAGGTTACCCAATACAGAATGCAGCAGCAGCACGTTGCGCTCGCTAAGACGTCAATCAATACTTTATATAAAACCGGTTACAAAACCTTTCTTGCAGTTATGGCATGCAACCTCAGAGGAATTATCAGCTGTCGAGCTAAATGAACGGACCCTCATATGTGCAATCGGTAACCAATCCGAAGCTGTGGAAATCTCAGAATGGCCTCTACAGATTGTAAATGAAGTTGTCTAAGACAATGGTGGGTCTCTACATTGCTTGAATGTTAATCGCACTAACGTCGACAATCTTCTTGATATGGGTTTTGTCGGAAATTTTCTGGGTGTATACACCGTAGGTCCTGGTACCATTCTTCACCAACGAAATATTTAAAGCGAAACTTCCTTGCGAACTACTCCGCGATTTTGACGTGTCTTGGTTGTGGTCATCGGATGTCTCTGCGAGTAGAAGCTATTGCCGCTACCATTGGTGGAAGTGCATGTTTATTTTATCTCTTCCCAGCGCTAGCTATACTCACAAAGTTTTAGCACGGTACGTCGATCTGAATGTTCACTGTAATAAAATTATTTTATTAACGTACAGGGAAAGAAACGTTCCGAGCAGCCTTAAAATAACTTTTATGGGGTGCATTGTTTGTTACCGCTCCGTCACAATTTCCGTGCTCTTATATCTAAAGTTGTCCAAACGTACAAGCACCCGCCATGGCAAGCGGTTATGGGAACTTCGAGGCAGCGTCATCGCTCGTCTTTCATTTTTCTGTCTAGCCTTATCAAGGCCTCCCATCATGGTAACAGTGGCTTTTAAAGCGAATAGCTTTCTTTGGTTCTTTCGGCAATTTTCGTGGTTGGTCGGTGGTCAATGGTCAGTCGATGGTTGGTGGTCGGATTCGGCCAGAACCACCTAGACTAGCAGAAGGCCTCGGCACTCCTCTCGTGACGTTACCACACTCAGCCCGTCCGCTTCCGCTTGAGGTGCCATCGAAAGAAATAAAAAAGCACAATACTGCAGCATGTTCAAGGGTATACTCTCGGAATTTATTTGCATCCAGTATAAATTGAGCACTGGCGGGATTTAAGGAACTAAGACAAGTTCTTTCCACGTCAACTTCGGCATTTGGATCCAAGCTGACAATGGGCCCCCATAAAACAAAATGCACTACATAATTTGGGTCTAGAAAGACGATGCGCCGGAAAAACATTTTTTTTCAGTCTGTCAGACAGCTGTACAATTCATATCACACATTTTATTTGGAATTGGTTTCCACTATCACAGAATGATATTCGAACACACAACACTCACATCAATAAAATATGACATACATCAATCTCACTAGCTTAATAAGAAAAATCTGCTCAGCTTCACAATGCTGAATAATTAAAAAAATTCGAGAGAAGTCAAGACAACATAACAGACAGTTTATTATTGTATGTATTGTAGCATACACATTCACGAAAACAGCACACATCATTTTCACTTGAGGGCAATCAACTTTCTCTTTTTCACATTATCCTTTTCTTTGTTTATCTTGTCGTTTTTGAAGGCTGCGTAATTCTTCAGCAGAGTGTTTACTGCTGGATTAAGGATGTTCTTTAACATTGACTCTTGACTGTGACCAGTTGCACAAGTGTCAAAGTCTTCAATGTCACAGAGCAAATACTTCATCACACTTAGAAGTGCAGCTCTCTGATTACTCTGTGTATGAAATGAAACATATTCTCATATTCCTTGCCTGTAATACGTTCTAGTACAATCTTGGTGCACAGCACCACATGAATGACACATGGCTGTGGAAATTTCAAGCCGCCTCTGCTCATATTATCAATCAGCACATGCTCACTGCGTTCAAGCTCTCTCTCAGTAATTGTGAATAAATCACAGCAGTCATTGCAAGGCTGGTGCTTCAAAGCAGCATAGGCACAGTAGCCAGCGATGTACACCAATGCCGGCATGTCTTCCCGGGGCTTCTTTAGGTCACAGCTTCTTAGCTTTATGTTATATTTGTCAATCAGCATTTCAGCACACGGCTCTTTGCAAGTGTCAGTGGATGCTGGCATATCTGGCAAGATCAGTGTGTTCTGGAGGCGGATATTTAATTGCCTCAGCTTCAAATACCTGTGTGATCGACACATTGTAATGGGACCCACACAGCTTCCGGTACTTTCCAAACCGAGCTTCGAGGGGATCCGTTTGACATTTTACAAGCAAAACGTACGTAAAACCGAGCTCCTCCAAACAATATTTTGACACCTTGATCAAGGCGTATGCGGAAAGCCGGAGAGCTGAGTGGGTCTCCTTTGTCAACGCACCTGTATGCACACACCAACTTTTCCAGTCGTCGAGCCAGGTAACAAATGTGTCGAGGAACTGCAGCTGCTCACCATTGATTTTACGTACTGCGCTTGCCACACATCTCTCACTCTGTGTCCCTTATGTCTTGATGTCTTGACGTTGACGATGCTCCACCATCGCACAATGAGGTCAATGAAATCTGCAGTACCATCTGCAAGCGTCAGATGCAGGGTTTCGCCTCTTATCCTCAAATCAGATTAAACAAAAGAGTTCAAAATTTGCAGAGCAACTTTCACGTTCTGCCTCTCAATATTTGTGGGATTTAATGCTTTATACGTTAGCCCAAAAGCCACTTTCACAGTATTCGTTTGTTCAGCCTCATGAAGCTTTCTGAGTGGTGTGAATGAAGCACCCTCCATTTTCTTACTTTCTGTGGTTCCACAGGGAGAAAGTGGGTTATATAGACTGTTGTCAGGATTTTTTTATTTAGACAATTGTTTCTGATACATTTCAGCGAA